>NC_080203.1:97319284-97620195 GCF_030028045.1 Hippopotamus amphibius kiboko | reverse complement strand
TTATGTTTTTCTCAGGGCATATGCCCAGTAGTGGGATTGCTGGGTCATGTGGTAGTTCTATTTTTAGTTTTTTAAGAAACCTCCATACTGTTCTTCATAGTGGCTGTATCAATTTACACTCCCACCAACAGTGCAGGAGAGTTCCCTTTTCTCTACACCCTCTCCGGCATTTATTGTTTCTAGATTTTTTGATGATGGCCATTCCAACTGGTGTGAGGTGATACCTCACTGTGGCTTTAATTTGCATTTCTCTAGTGATTAGTGATGTTGAGCATCTTTTCATGTGTTTGTTGGCCATCTGCATGTCTTCTTTGGAGAAATGTCTATTTAGGTCTTCTGCCCATTTTTGGATTGGGTTGTTTGTTTTTTTGATATTGAGCTACATGAGCTACTTGTGTATTTTGGAGATTAATCCTTCGTCAGTTGCTTCGTTGGCAAATATTTTCTCCCACTCTGAGGATTGTCTTTTTTGTCTTGTTTTTGGTTTCTTTGCTGTGCAAACGTTTTTAAGTTCATTAGGTGGGATGTGGGGCCTTTAAGTTGAATGGTGAGGGAAGAACCACATTCTTCCCTGATATAATGAGAGGCCGGGATATAATAGCAATATAACACAGTAGAACCATGCTCCATCTCTATCTTGCCAGTCTCTCCTTTGGGGTGATCAGGGACCAGGATATAATGGCAGTAGAATACAGCAGAACTTTGTTCCATTCCTATCCTGCCAGCTCCTCTTCTGACGTTGTGGAAGTAAGAGAAGGATCCAAGATACCTGTTGCAGCTGTATGACAAAGAAAGCTAACAGCACGATTTGCCACATCAGTGCTCATGATTGGAGAAGTACCATCCTCTTTCAGGGCATGCTGGGAGGGCTGTGGTCCAAGCCTTGTTGTAGAGCAGGATTGATTGCCTTAAGCACTAGCCTCAGCCAATTTCTATGGAGATTTTCAGGAGGCCAATTCCTTCTCTACAGGGGATAATTCATGAACAAATTAACACTTACCTCTTCATAAAAACTTGGATTGAGTTGGTAGCAGTGGAGTGGTGAAATGTGATTTGGATTCTAGAAATAGTCTAGAGTGTAGATTTCCCAAAGAACTTGCTGGTAGATTGACTTAATGATTCAAAGGGGAAAAGAGCAATCAAGAAGTATGTGCAGGTTTTTATCCTGAACAACTGATTTAATCATTTTGTCATTGACAGAAATAAGGAAGGGTGAAGGAACGTGTAGTGGGGGTGAGAAATCAAGAGTTCTGATTTGGAAATGCCTAATAGACAGCCAAGTAGAGAGGTGGACAACACCTGGAGTTTGGGGAAGAGGTCAGGATGGATGTTATAAATTTTGGAATCATCAGGATGTAGGTGCCTTTTAAAACTCTTACTGAGTTCAAGATCATATTGCTCACCACACATCAGGCCAATAAATCAAGAGATGAGTTGTTGGGGCAAGGAATAGTGACTTTATTTGGAAAGCCAGCAGACTGAAAAGATGGTGGACTAGTGTCCAAAAGTCAGAATTAAGGCTTCTTTTGTACTAAAAGGGGAAGGGGTGTGGCAGGTTTTTGCAAACTTAGTACAGGAATCCTTTATTCTTGCAGTGGTCCATGTAGGTCTGGTCACAATGTTCCTATAAACCTCCAACAAGACAGTTGTTATTTTCTGTTCTGCAACTTTTTATCTCTATATGAATGAAAAAGTGTTATACCTTTAAAGGTCAGAGCCCCAAGAATGAGCTATCCTGTACATTTCAGGCTCTAGGCAGCATTCTTTTACAATGGTATAGAGCCAGCACAGGCAACAGAGCACAAGGGTTAGAGCTGAAGGAATAGATCCAATATGGAGTCAGGTTTGTTCTCCGTTACAAAGCCATGGGACTGGATCAATTTAAGAGCAAACATAAGATAAAAAAAGGACCGCAAACTGGCAAACTGAACCCTGCCTGGGTTATGGCAATATTTAGAAGCCTGGAGCAGGCCTAATGTCTACTTCTCCAGGGAGACTCTTGGTTGTCTACATCAAAAAAAGAAGGGACATTCAAGTACAATGTAATCCCAAAATAATACCTGTCATTTACCGCATAAGGCAGGTCTGAGATAGATCTGAAGTGTCATTTTCCAAGGGAAAGGGGAAATATTTCTACACAGATACAAAATATGATGAACATAAAATTTTAAAAGCATGGCTTTCCCCTCACTCTGCTAAGGAGAATTGCCTGTCATTTAAATATAAAATTGACAAAATTCCATACTTTGCTTCCTCTTTCATAGACTTCATTAAAAATTATACAATTATTCCAAAGCTTTTCAAGCAAGGTTTTTTTTTCTTTTGAATGCAACATTTTATCCTATCTTTAATAGGCCTGTGCTTTACTCTCTCCTCCCCCAAAACTATAGAGCTATTAAATTATTGGTCATTCTCCCCACACGATATGTGTATTTTCTGTTTCAAATCTGGGTCTCTAAGACCAGTGTTTCAATTACAGAGCAAATCATCAAGGAAATTTGAAAATGCCATTGACCTTTCCTCAACTTTTGGATCTAGAACCAGGAATTGGTTATGGCCTATGCTAAATGAACTAGACATTAAATCATGATTAGTAACACTTAATCAGGAACCAAAAGAGTCTTGGTTGATAGGAAGAGAGCAACAAATGCCCAAGAGTAAAAATAGGGAACCATTCTTGTCCCTCTGTTTTAGCATATTTTCTCCCCTCAAAATAGAAAGAACTGCTTCTTTATAAAAACAATTAGAACTTAATACCTTCAATTCTAAAATTTGTCAGGAACTATATATGTGTGAGAATAGCCAAGAAATTTCTGGAAAAATAAACAATGAATAATAAAGGGTGTGGCAAAACATCTATTACTCACCCAGTATTCATGTACTCTTCTACATCTCTCAGCCCCCTTGTTGTGGATGGGACTGTGTGACTAGTTCTGGCTGATGCGTAGAAAAGGTATCACTTCTGGGTCAAACCATTTAAGATCCTGGATACAAACTCTTCACTTCTATCTTCCCAGCCCTCCAGTAACCTGGAGGGCTGTGCCACTGAATCTCCAAATGGAAGACAGTTGGCCTGGAGAGTTGCCTGACCCATAGTAGAATTCATGTGAATGTGAAATAAGTCTTTGTTATATTAAACCATAGAGATTTGAGGGTTTCTGTTTTGTCATAGCATTGCGTATGTATACACTGATACAAAAAGAAACTTTCCTCAAAAATATGGCTAAACAGATCAGTGAAATATAAAAGGGTTCTTAAATAGACCCAAGTCTATTTGGGAGATGAATATGTGACAATGTTTTACATTGGTGGGGAAAGATGGATTACCAGTGCATGTCTCAGTTAACAAAATTAACCCACAATTTAGTAGTTTAAAACAACAACAATCATTCATCCCTTGCAGATTTGGTGGGTCAGGAATTCCGACAGCGCATGACAGAAAAAGCTTGTCTGCACATCATGTACGATGTCTAGGGCCTCAGCTGGGTAGTTCAAAGGCTGAGCGCTAGAGTCCTCTAAAAGCTCATTCACTTGTGTGTCTGGGGCTGATGATTCCGGCCATGGGCTGGGGGCCTAGTAGGGATTGTCAGCTGGAACACCTACATGTGGCCTCTCACATAGCCCGGACATCCTCACAACATGGTGGCTGGGTTTCAAGGGTAAATGTAGCAAGAAAAAGAGCTATATTGCCTATTGCGACCTAGCCTGTCAAGTCACGCAGCATCACTTCTGCCATATTCTGTGGGTCAACACAGTTACAAAGCTTTACCCGTGTTTGAGGGAGAGAACACAGATGCCCCCTCTTGATGGAGAGGTGTCAACAGCATCTTGTAGAAGGGCACAACGAATGGGATATAGATATAGATAGATATAAGTATAGATAGAGATATAGATGTATATATGCACATATAATACATAAATAGCAGTCATCTTTGGAAAATATAATCTGCCAAAGTGCAAATGGTTGTTTGTTAAGGCTCCAATACCACTTTTGGACAAGCTGACTGTCTGCTCTCCTACTACACAGATGAGAATAACAAATATATTCTTATATACAGATATTAAGGTTTGAACAGATTGCTGAAATTCTAGCTAATAACTGTATAAAGAAGAGATGCAGCAGATAATCTTTTCTAAAATTAAAGACATGATTTTTGGTAGACTTTCCTCAAATTGCAAACTAGTATATAGATTAAATTTCCATATACATTATTTTATTTAGTTATCTTGTTGGAAATAATTTGGGTCCTTTACTGAGACATTTTTAATGTCCAAAGCCTTGCAAAATTCCAGGCTAAAGATATTTTTGTTAAATTATATGAAGTAGAGCTTTAGACTCTTATTTTCCATGTGTCTATGCACCGTAGTAAATGAAAAACAATTTTCTAGGAGAATCTTGGACTTGCCCGTGGTTTTCCCATGTCTCACCTTAAAGCAAAGTTACTATGGCATTCATTCAGGCACACATGCTTGTTAGATGGTTCCTCGCTTTTCACAGAAGGATATCAACCCTACTCCCAGGTAACTGATCAATTGATCGCTGCAAGAGTAGTTCAATATGGAAGGACTGACTGTCACAACTTATCGGAGAGCACAGTCTTAAACCCTCTGTTGCGCTATTTTAAACTTAATATTTGTCTGAAATAAACAACATCAAGAGAATTACTTGAGGGATATGGAATTCACCCTGTAGCAAGCCATTGCTGTCTTTGAGCTGCCCACATCCCCTTGGATACCTTTTAAGAGTGTGTAACCCCTCCCCCAACTTCTGCAACTCTTTTTCTGAGGACTGACCTCAGGCCTCTGGAACCACTTTGCCCACAGGCATTAGAACAGGAATCACCAGGGAGTTTACATCACTCCCACCTTAACCTTGGACCCCACAGGCCTTAACCAATGACTGATGGGTACCGGAGAGCAAAGCGCAGTTCCTTTGCCCTGAGTCAGGACAAATTTATAATAACTCCTCCTCAGGTCCCTGAGGGATCAGGCTGAGGCTGGGACATCACCTGAACTCACACCCTTGCTCAGCTTCTTCCTCTCTTCTGTCCTGTACACTCCCCCCCGCCCCCGCCAACTCCCATGCCAGTTTCTCCTGGGAACACTTTTTAAATAAATCACACGTACATGAACCCTCAAATTAGTGTTTGCTTCTAGAGAACAAGACCTAAGACGTAATCCTTCTCCTTAAATATTCTTCTGTCTTTCTGTGAATTAAAGTGCTCTCTAAAGAGTGGGCTACTTGGGCTACTTGGTGTAGTCCTAAGGAATCAGAATCTACATACCAATGAGATTCCTAGGAGATCTGTATGCACATTAACATTCCAGAAGCACTTTTCTGAGAAAGAGTCCTGTGAACTGGTTCAAGAAGTAAGACATTGGAATAGACCAGAAACTGGAAGAAATGACAAACCTTGTCGAAAATGAATTATTGCGTTATTTTCATTTTTATAATATTCCAACCCTATTTAAATAATTCCAAAGTAGAGAAAATGATGGAAAGCTTCCAATTCATTTTATGAAGTTAGCAAAACCCAATATTAAAACCTGATAAAGCTTAAACACTCAGAGAGAAAGCTTATTAAATAATCTAGTGAATATATAGAAACAAAAATCTTTAAAAATAGCATTGGCAAACTGAATTCAGCATGAAAATAAAAGAATACTACACCACAATGAAAAAGAGTTTATACCACAAATGCAAGGATAATTTAACATTTTAAAATCTATGAACATAATTTATCACATCGAGAGAAAACCCAGAATTTCAATAGATGCCCCAAATTAATAGATGATAAAATTAAATATCCATTAATTATGAATTTTGTAGTAAACTGGGACTAGAAGAAAACTTTCTTAACATGATAAATGGCATATTTTGCAAAGCAATGCTTTTGTAACTCTGACAGGCTTTTCAACTGGGGTCAGGAATAAGATAAAGATACTTAAACTAACCAGTACTCTTTTATTTCTTGTAAGTTCCAAACAATGCAATAAAATGAGAAGAGAAATGAAGTATCAATATTAGAAAGGGAACCAAACTAAAGCTATTTTCAATTTTTTAACCTACCTTGAAACCTCATTTCATTTAACATTCATGAAAATGTTAAAACTACTAGGAAGTGGTGGATAAGAACATTAAGTATACAAGTATCAATGACTTTATTAAAAAATAAATATTTCATCTACAAAACAAGCAAAAAATATACCATAGTTTCAAGTGACCTTAAGAAATGTGCTATATTGTGTAAAGGAAACCAAAAAATACTTTAAAAGAGTTTAAAATGGAGAAAGACACCGTATTTCTGGACAGGAAACTCCGTTATTATTAGAGTGTTAATTCTTCCCCAGTTTGCTTTATAAATGTGATACGTTTCTAATCTAATCCAATACCAACTGAACATTCTTGCAACTTGACAAAATGCTTTTAAAATTTATCCAGAAGAATAAACATGAAAGAATAACCAAGAAAATTTTAAAAAGAAAAATGAGAAGGAATCTGAAACCAAATGTTGAAATATATTATAAAGCCACAATAATTTGAACAATGTGATATGGCCACAGAACTAGACAAACAATTCAAGGTAAGAAAAATAGAAAGTCCAGAACAAACGCAGGAACGTTTAAGAATTTAGCACATGATAGTAGTGTCATTTAAATCATATTTATTATGTAATTTGACTAAATACTTATGGAAAAATTAAGTTAATTTCATTACATTCCAGAATAGATTTCAGCTGGGCTAAGAACGTAAATTATTTTTTTTATTTTTTTGGGTGTACACCAAGTTCAATCATCTGTTTTTATACACATATCCCCGTGTTCCCTCCCTTCCTTGACGTAATGTAAATTTTTAAGAAAAAAACATAAACTTTCCAGAAGAGAATATAAATACAGATTTATGTAATCTTGGAGTGCAGTAAGTTTTTCTAATCACGACACTGAAAGTGACATCATTTTAAAAAATGGTCTATTTGACTATATAAAAATGTTAACACTCCTGTACATAAAGGAAAAACAGTATATATTAAAAGTTTAAGCATATTGTGCTTTTCTGCTGGAATAGCATTAACAAAATTGGGACCACATCACTACTACACATGAAGTTAAAAAATAAATATATACAATAAAGAACTTTCACAAATTAAAAAAAATTTAAATTGGCAAAGGCCATGAGAGTGTAATTCACATTGCAGAGCCAATCATTTTATTTTTAAGAAAATTTTAGCTTCTTTAATAATAAAGTACAAATTAAAACAATGAGGTATATATCACCTTTCATGTATCAAACTGACAAATAAAATTATGGTGCACAAAGTTTTGTTAAGTGTGTAAGCAAGTGGTACCCTTGAACACAGCTGGCCAGAGTATAAATTTTATGAAGTTCAGACAGAAAAGTGGTCATTTATATTTAAAAACTTTTAAATGTTGACCATTGGCCTTCTGGGAATTTGTCCTAAGGAAATAATCATAAATTTTTGCAATGCTTTACCTATAAGTATGTCCATAGCATCATTTCTTGTGGTAGCCAGTCTTGGAAACCAACTAATTATCCAGCAGTAGAAGATTGGCTCAATAAATAAATGCCTTTATCTAATGAAATACATAGAAGTTATTAAAAATATTTTAAAGAATATTTAATGGCTTGGGAAAATGTGCATGATATATAGTTTAATTAAAAACACATTGAAAAATAATATGCAATTTGAAACTTTTGTTAAAAATTTTATTCACGCATAACATAAAACAGAAAAAACACACGCCAGAATGTTAACAATGGTCTTTTCCTAGATGCTGGGACTTTAGATTATTTATAATGTCTTTTTTCTGCTTACCTGCAAGTTTCATATTTTTTCAATGAAAATGCACTCTATTACAATCAGAAATTATAAATACCATTTGCAGCAATATAGATGGACCTAGAGATTATCACTCTAAGTGAAGTAAATCAGAGAAAGACAAACATCATATGATATCACTTACATGTGGAATCTAAAAAAAAAAAAGATACAAATGAACCTATTTACAAAATGGAAACAGACTCACAGACTTCAAAAAGAAACTTATGGTTATCAAAGGGGAAACATGGGGTTGGGGGTGGGGGAGGGATAAATTAGGAGTTTGGGATTAACATATACACACTACTATATATAAAATAGATAATCAACAATGGCCTATTGTATATCACAGAGAACTCTATTCAATATTCTGCAGTAACCTATATGGGAAAAGAATGGATTTATGCATATGTATGACTGAATCACTTAGCTGGACACCTGAAACTAATACAACATTGTAAATCAAACATACTCCAATATAAAATAAAAATTAAATTAAAAAAAACAAAAAGCAAACAGAAAAAAAAGAAATTATAAACACATTAAAGTTAACTTTTTTAAAAGTCAAAAAAGAGAAGCAAGCAGTCTTGCGGACCCTATGTTATTAGCATGTGTTTGTCATGATACACAATGCCTCCTTCAGGGTAACACCCAGGAGAAATTCTTGTCCATTCATGACACCAAGAGCCAATGATAATTGCTCTTGTCCTGAGCAGTTGACCTATTTTTATCTGATGGACCCTATGAACCATGTAAACTAGAAAGCTTGGAGACAACCTATATCCACCTCTGTAAACAAGGGTATGAATCTACGTGACATGCAATTGTTCTACTTAAGAAGATTGTCATCTTGTAGTTTGTGTATTCCAATAAGTCAGCTTATGTGTTTCTGGGAAAGATGCAAGGTCTGTATAAAGTAATGAGTATACCCACTAAGGACCCTAAAGCAATAAGAGAATTCCCTAGCATATAAGAACCACAGGGCCCAGAAGAGAAGGGTCAATGCTAGACCTGCAAGGTAACTCATCCCTTAAGCAACTGGGAAGAGTAGGTCATTCATTCACTCAACTAACATTAGCTGAGGTCTCTTATGTGCCAGATACTGTTCTAAGTGCTGAGTAGCCATACAATGAATGATGAGAAAATTACACAATTCCCGCTGTTATGGGCTGAATTGTGTTTCCTTGCCCCCTCCCCCAAATTCATATGTTGGAGTCCTAATTCCCCAGTACTTCAGAATTTGACTGTATTTGGAGATAGGGTCTTTACAGAAATAATCAAATTAAAATGAGGTCATTAGGGATCCCATACGATTGGTGTTCATATAAAAGGAGGAAATTTGCACACAGACACCGATAGAGGGGACACAATGTGCAGCCACAGGGAGAAGGACATCTACAAGCCAAGGAGAGAGACCTGGAACAGATCCTTCCTTCACAACCCTGAGAAGAAAGCAGCCCCACCTATACCTAAATATAGGACTTCCAGCCTCCAGAACTGTGAGGCAATAAGTTTCTGTTGCTGACATTATTCAGTCTGTGGTACTTTGTTGCAGCAGTCCCAGCAAAGAAATCACCTGCCATCAAGGGATAAGGAGCAAATAAGCAAACATAAACAAAGAATAATTACAAATTGCGGACTGTCCAAATCAAGCCTTCAGGAAAGACTGCCATGGGGAAGCCCAGTTTAAGCTATAACCTGAAGGATGAGAAGGATGTGGCTTGCGAAGAGGGGAAAGCATCCTAGGTAGAGGTGCAACACACATGCAGGTCCAGGGCAGAGAGGGATTGAGCTGGTCTGAGAATTTAAGAATCAAGTAAGGATGAATTGGTCCTATAAGGAGGCACTGGCGACAGACCTCAGAACCCCCGGGATTCTTCTGTCACTTGTGTTCGAACAGGTGTGGTGAAGTGTAATGAGTCCTCAGTCCCCAATGTGGGCTCTGTCACTTATTACTGACCTGATTTCTTTTTTCTTTTTTTTAAATATAAATTTATTTATTTATTGGCTGCGTTGGGTCTGTTGCTGCGCACGGGCTTTCTCTAGTTGCGGTGAATGGAGGCTACTCTTTGTTGTGGTGTGTGGGCTTCTAATTGTGGTGGCTTCTCTTTTGTGGAGCACAGGCTCTAGGCATGTGGGCTTCAGTAGTTGTGGCACATGGGCTCAATAGTTGTGGCTCGCGGGCTCTAGAGCACAGACTCAGTAGTTGTGGCGCATGGGCTTAGTTGCTCCACGGCATGTGGGATCTTCCCGGACCAGGGATGTGGGATCTTCCCAGACCAGGGATCGAACCCATGTCTTCTGCATTGGCAGGCAGATTCTTAACCACTGCGCCATCAGGGAAGCCCTGACCTGATTTCTTAATCAAGTCCTCCATTATAAAAAGTCTTTTCAAGGGAACCCTCCTATACTGTTAGTGGGAATGTAAATTGGTGCAGCCACTATGGAGAATAGTATGGAGATTCCTGAAAAAACTAAAAGTAGAGCTACCATATGATCGAGCAATCCCACTCCTGGGCATGTATCTGGAAAAGATGAAAACTCTAGTTCGAAAAGATACACGCACCCCAATGTTCATAGCAGCACTATTTACAATATCCAAGACATGGAAGCCACCGAAATGTCCATTGACAGATGAATGGATAAAGATGTGGTGTGTATGTGTGTGTGTGTGTATATATATAAAAAGAATGGAATATTAGTCATAAAAAAGAATGAAATAATGCCACTTGCAGCAACATGGGTGGACCTAGACGTTATCATACTAAGTGAAGTAAGTCAGACAGAGAAAGACAAACATCATGTGATATCACTTATATGTGGTATCTAAAAAAGTGATACAAGTGAACTTACAAAACAGAAATAGACTCACAGACATAGAAAAAAAACTTATGGTTACCAAGGGGAAGGGAGGGGGATAAATTGGGAATTTGGGATTAACTGATACACATTGGTATACATAACATAGATAACTAACAAAGACCTACTGTGTAGTACAGGGGACTATATTCAACATCTTGCAATACCCTATAATGGAAAAGATTCTAAAAGAATATATATATAATCTGAATTACTTTGCTGTACACCGAAAACATTGTCAATCAACTATACTTCAATAAAAAAATCTTTTCAATCACAGATATATGAATCCAGGAAACCTGGTGATAAGAATAAAATAAACTTTCAGAATTCATACTTTATTTTGGTAAAGGTGTGCTTCATGATACTTATTCTCTGTACTTTTCAAGCCCTATTCCTCCTCCTGAAACTTCCTGATGCCTCCCAAACTTCTAGGTCACTGCCTGATCCTGGTGAAATGTATGAGGGAGTGTGGCCAAGTAAGCTTAGCATAGGGGAAGTAAGCAGAAAGAGTATGACCCCATGGTCATGTGTGGATGGAAGTTTGCACCTGGGAACTTCTCTAAATAAATTTCATTCTCTTCATGTCCCCACAGTCATCCATCAATCATTTGAGTTCACTCATTGAATTACACATTCCTCCTCTTTCTGTCACTGAGGACACACCACCTCATTTTGCCATGAGGTCTAACTCCCAATCACTCCATGGAGCTGTTATCCAGCTCTTGGGCAGGCAGACACTTAATTCAGCTCTCATAGTGTTCTGACTCAGAGCAAGATTTTATTCTTATCACTAAGTCCCCCAAATGCTCTTTAGGTTAGCAGCAAATGTCCACCTTGTTACTTCAAAATGGATATTATTCACGGTTCCATCACATATCCAACTGATCATTCAGTAAGTAAATTTAAATAGATTGGCCCTTTAAAGCTATAGATTTTTTAAACTCGTGATTTTGAACAGATTTCTGTATTCACTTTATATACAGTACAAAGACAAGTCTAAAATGGCTTCAAGATATTCATTCTAGTTAAACCAAAGCTCATTTTTAAGTAATCTAGTGCAAGTCATTTTTCTTTTCAAATAAGTTGAAAAGAAAGGAATTCTTTAAGAAGAAAAAAAGATTTGACAATATTATGAATATGCCGTACAATTTAAAATTTAATACTGCAGCTTGGTTCTCTGCTAATCCTTCTGTGCATTTCTACTGTAGACATATGGCTTTGAGAGCCCATCTAGAATACTAATAAATAAATAATGGTTGAGCACAGCTGATAGACCTCCCAGTTATAAGCATAGATTAAAGTAAGGTTGATTTTACAAATACTACCTTGCCAGTTTGTATCTGGATACTAACATTATTACTCTTTTCTTTTCATTTGCATGCTTATTAAAAGTCAAATAGACCCCTTCCCCCACCCCACCCAGGG
This sequence comes from Hippopotamus amphibius kiboko, assembly GCF_030028045.1. NCBI lineage: Eukaryota > Metazoa > Chordata > Mammalia > Artiodactyla > Hippopotamidae > Hippopotamus > Hippopotamus amphibius. The sequence continues at coordinate 97,608,070 of NC_080203.1, read as the reverse complement.
TATGTGGTTATGGGTACAGAGGCCCAGGGACCCGTGGAAGTGTGCTCTGGCAGTTTTCTGGGTCAGTGACCATTTTCCGACATGTCTTCCCCTTCTTTGTCCATTACTGCAATCTCCATATATCCAGCTCTGTTGAGAATTCAATAACTTTGAAATATCAGGGAATGTTACTGGATGCCCTTCCAACACCAACACACGGGAACTTTCCAACTAACACAATAGCCTTTTCTCAATAAGTATTTTCTTTTACTTCCCTATAGCTTTTAATACAGTTGACCATTTCCTGCTTGAAATCTTCGGCTCCCCTAGCTTCTGTAACACCACACCTTGTATATTTCCATCTTGTGGTTCAACATGGAATCTACTAGATGTTCCTTTCCACTGATTTACACATTAGAAACCAATCAATCCTCCTCTTCTCTTTGAAAGCCCCTGAGATCATCCCATATTGATTTTACCTGCCACTGACTGCACAGTATTTAGACCACTTTGGTCAATAACCAAATAGGGCTCTGTGACATCTCTTGTAATATAGCCTTATAGTTTAGTTAATCTTTACACTCTTCTTAGAGAAACACACTCTTCTGAGAGACAGAGAGAGAAACAAGGTAACAATTTGACATAGGATCTGAGGGTCCTTATCCTTGCCTTTCCAGTGACAGGCATCAACTCAGGGAAGAATGAATTGTTAGAACAGAGTGAAGGGGCAAAATGTACTCAGTTTTGGTTTTTAATTTAAAAATCAGCTTTTGAAACTTGTAGCAGAGACAATAGTTTGAAAGCAAAAGATTTGACTTCCAAGAGTATAGTCTTTTTTTCTGTTTTAAAAGCCAAGGAGACTCAGGGCACAAAGTCCATGCTAAACAAAAGATGTGGACCACCCTGAGGAAGAGATCAAAATGACCTGGACTGGGCAAAGCAAAGGGGGTCAGAGCAGGGGATGGGCTTTTGCAGGGAGTGAGAGATGAGTATGGGAACCGGTGCTTCCTTTCCAGTTGGAGTAAACTCTTGCAAGGAGGCTCTCATGCCCTCCTCTGTGGAGTGAGGATCTTGAAGGTTGAGATGCCAGGCAGAAGGACCTAAGGGAGACTTGGCGGCCTCCGTGCATACCAGCATGGCACAAGAAGCCATGCTAGGTCTGCCCAAGCATAGGGGTAGCTGAGAGAACAATCATAGGACTTCAGTATTCCTAGTTTGGATAAAGATGAAACAAGTGACCAGCAGAGCCCATTGACCAGAGGCCAGGTGGAAAATATCTGGGCAGGTGCCCATGAGTGCAAATGCCAATGATGTGCAGGGACCAGTGGGAGCAGCCCCACACTGGCTTCTCTGCTGAAGTTCTTTCCCCCAACCTTGCCTCCTACTGAGCCTGTTGGAACTTAGCTACCACCCCAAAGAAAAGGACAGAGAGGGAAACCTTTGAAATGATCAAGAAAATCCTAGATTGACTAAATTTATGCAAAACTAACCACAGTTAAGTTTCTTTTACCAAGCAAGGTGAAAGCTAGAGAGAGCTATTATAGAAAAGAGATTTGGAAAACTACAGTAAATCAATACAAGTTGCATGTTTTGGGTACCTGGGCTTAATCAAGCCTAAAAAACTTTACTCACTGCTCTGGAACATCTCTCAAACTAAGGTATCTTGTTTAAGTTTTTTTAATTTTTTGTTTTCCTAGAAAGCATCTAGAAGACTTGGTGATGCCTGCCAAATAATCTTTGAATGACTGATGATCAATTAAATAATTTGAAATTTTCAAATACTGGCTAAAGATGAAAACAACAACAGCCTCAAGTTTTGTATTTCACCCCAAAATAAAGAGGACTACATTAAAAACTAGATGTTCTCCCTTTTTCTTACAACACATTTATTATTCTACTCAAAAAACAGACTTCTTGTTTCAGGGAGGTGAGGAGATGTAGTATATGCTTTTATGGAAGCCATAAAATGCCAACCTTGGAGAGATGAATGGACCCAACAATAAAGGGTTATCTGAGCACCTGTAAGGAAATATCTTATCAGTTCATCTTCACAGTCATGCACTAGACTGTTTTGACGCAGATGAATAGGGAAAAAGCTCATGTAGTCATCATTAGGGGAATAGAGGACAATAGCATTAAAAGTAGAACTGTAGAACAATTCTGTAGAAATTTGTCATGCATATCTGCTTATAAAAAATATCTGAGTTGTGAAACAAGCCTTTAAAGAACCATTTAAAATATCCCATTAATTGCAGCAACATGGATGGACCTAGGTATTATTATACTAAGTGAAGAGAGAGACAAATACCATACGACATCGCTTAGATATGCAACCCAAAATACAACACAAATGGACCTATCTACAAATCAGAAACAACACGCAGACATAGAGAACAGACTTGTGGTTGCCAAAGCGGGGGCGGGGGAGGGATGGACTGGGAGTTTGGGATTAGCAGATGCAAACTAGTATATGTAGGCTGGATAAACAACAAGGTCCTACTGTCTAGCACAGGGAACTATATTCAATATCCTGTGATAAACCATAATGGAAAAAATATGAAAAGAATATATATGTATGTAAAACTGAGTCATTTTGCTGTACAGCAGAAATTAACACGGTATTGTAATTCAACTATGCGTCAACAAAATTTTTAAAAAACAAAAAATAAAAAATAATTTTTAAAAATCCCGTTTAAAAGCCAACATACGATTGTGACAAATGTACCACTTGGTGGAGGATATTGATAGGGCGGGAGCTGTGTGGTGGGGGGGCAGGGGGTGTATGGGAACTCTCTCCGTACCTTCTGCTCAGTTTTGCTGTGAACCTAAAACTGCTCCAAAAAATAAAGTCTATTAAAAAATAAAGCCACCATATTAAATCTGCAGAAATAACAGATTGGTGGTTGCCAGAGGCTTGGGGGAGGCGGAAATAGGGAAAGGTTGCTTAACGGGTACAGGGTTTTCTTTGCAGATGTTGAAAATGTTTTGGAACTAGATGAAAGCGGTTGTGGCACAACAACGTGAATGTGCTAAATGTCACAGAATTGTTCGGTTTGAAATCGCTTATTTTACGTTACATGAACTTCACCTCAATTATTGAAAAAGCCACAATACAATAGATGAGCTCCTTCAAACTTACATCGCGTGGAATTAGAGTTTCCCAACATGGTCCTCAAAAAGGACTTCTGTGACCCAATTTGTTTTGAAGCAATGCACGTGTGTCCTCTTCTTGGCTGTCCTTCTCTGCATTAGTGTATTAAAGCCTCTGAATTGTCCTGCAGTAAAGCTCTTAGTGTTAGCTGGCACCAGGCCCCTCATCCCCTGCTCTCTGCCTCGTATCTGATAACATCACACAGAACCCATTTTGGGAAATAATACTCTAGACCTTTGCAAGAAGAGAACACCCCAACCCAGTCTCGTTTTCATTGTTCTGGGAAAAAGATTTTCACGTGACAACTTTTTCTCGGTATTTGCTGAAGACCACTTAGCCGTCAAGCCGAAATAACATGATTTCTGAAGTCTTTTGATAATACTCAAGGCAACAATAGCTGGCCTTGATAAACCCAATTCTAAATGAATGATGAGATGTTAGAATAATAGAGACAATACTGCCCTTGACTACCACTTGTTTTGTAGCCAGGAGTACCACACGAGGAAAGCTTATTATCCCAGCCATATACAGATCAGCTAGCCATATAATTTGAGATTTCCTTCATTTGCACAAATTGCACTTTATATGTACTTCAGAAAATATGGCACAGTATGTGAGTACATCTCAAATAGCTGACTTTTTAATAGCAGATATAAAAATGTCCAATACAATGGCAATTTAATAACATGAAATGGCTCAAGGCTATCTCTTCATTGCAAGTAAATGCATCCCCATGAATCTTCACTCTAAGGCCACTTCTTAGATCCCCAAAGTGTTGATTTAATAATAATTACCACCGATAAGAATGCCTATGGAATGGAACTGACTATTTTATGATTGAAATCAGTTATTTTCATCCAGGGGTGGGATACAGTTGGTGCGGGGCAGGGGAAGGAGTATTCCCTTCTCTCAGAGAGATGTTTTGAAATCTCCTGGAGGGATATTTATTCAAAAATGAATGCTCCATATGATAATTACAGATTTGATTTTAGTCACAATAATTAATTCACTTTGAAGATGTAATCACAATTAAAAAGGTGTGGGAGTTTTGATTCCTCAAAGGGAGACATACGTTAGGAAAGGTGGAGAAACACAAAAGAACATGTTGTCTAGAGACTGATTAAACACAGACAGGCTGTCTGTTTCTTCACCACCCACACCACACATTCAGTTTCCTGAATGCCCATGCCCCAAATGTCCCACTGGTCTGGACTTCCCCGATCTGGGTGTGAGTGGGTGGGGTGTGAGAGTTCCAGGAAGCAGCATCCCAGGAGCCCATGCTCTGACTCAAGCTTTCCCTGGACAAGTATCTGGCTCTGTACTCCCAGAATTCCTGGCTTTGGCATCTGGGACCACCTGCCCTGCTCTTCTGATTTTCTTCACAGTTACAGGAAGAAATAGATTACTGTTGCCTAGATGAGCTGGGTTATGGGAACATCCCTAGTGTATCTGCCTGCCTCAAAATGCCATCATGCTCACGCATGTGCACACATCCACACATGCAGGCACCCCCTCTCAACACCCTCCCACACACACACACACCCCACCCCCCCCCACACACACACACTGACCCTGTTGGCCATGTTTATCCTAGCTGACCCTGCCCTCCTGGCCACTGCTCATTGGACCAGGGCTGCATGATTGACTTACCTGGACCACTTTCTTTCTCCAAGGAATTTAGAATTGAGATTCTGGTCATTGTATTGGGAGGTAAGTTCGCACAGGAAGAAAAGGTTGGGCTAGGACTATCCTGTTTGACCCAGAATGTCTGAAAAAGCAGACAAAGCCATCCTGGAGAGAGAGACAGAGAGAGAAGCAGAGAGAAAGAAACAAAATGAAACAGGTTTAAGAGAGCATGTGGCCCTGGAGGGATGGAGGAGCCCTGCTGTGCTTCTTTCTCATGGCTTTTCAGGTCCTGGTTCAAGGCCCTCCTGTACTCTGCCTTCTTGGTTTCCGAGATGCCTCTGTATTGTTATAATAAAGCCTCCTCATGTATTTTGTTTTTACCTAAGCTAATTCATGTAATTTTTTGCTACTTGCCATCAAAAGATCTGTCACAAAAAATTAAAATGTTAAATTACTGGCATGAATTTTACCGTTTATCTTTATACTGTGCAATACAGTTTTTAATGCATATACAAGAGCACTTAACTCATATGCAAAGTCACCAATATTACTCTATTCATATATTATAGCCTGTTGCACATGTATACATTTTATTCTTACCAGAACAGTGGATACACTGTATGACATTAACATGGAACATAACATGGAACCTTACAGGTAGTATAACATATTCCTGGGTTCCAAAGATTAGGGCCTGGACCTCCTCAGGGGCCATTATTCTGTTTAACACAGTGAGTACCTTCACTGCTCCACACGGCTAGCTTCAGCCTCCTGACAGCATAATGATCTCAGGATAGTCAGACTTCTTGCACGATGGTCGGTTGGCTCTTAGAGTGAGCTTTCCAAGTAGAAAATGCTCAATTTGCAACCATTTATCAAACCTCTGCCTGTGTAGAGCTTGGCAATGCCCAATTGACCAAAGCAAGTCATATGCTGAAGCCCAGGGTCAATGTGAAAAGGGACTACACAAAGCAAAAGTACAGGGAGGCGTGGTCCATTCAGGGCCACTATTGCAAGTTATCACAATCACAATTAGAATGTTCTGTCCAATAAGCTCTGCACATCCCCCTCAAATGACCAAAATTACGAAAGAGGGAGCATTAGTAAATAGTACAAAATGTTCGCTGATTCAGGAAATGATTGTTCTTTTGAAATACAAATGAGAATAGACATATTCTGACACCACTGACTTGTGCATGTGACACAGATTCCCTGAGCACCTCTTGTGACCCAGGTCTTGTTGGATGCTAAGATCATGACGAGCCATTGAGGGCTTCAGTAAGAAAGGCTCTTTTATTCCTTTTATTTGTTTTTGCATTATTGTGGTACAATATCCACCACATAAAATTTACCTTTTTAACCATTTTTAAGTATATAGGTAAGTACATTGCATTAAGTACATTCACGTTGTTCTTCAGTCATCACGACCATCCATCTCCAGAACTTTTTCCAAACTGAAACTCTGCCCATTAAATGCTCACTCCCTAATATCCCCTCCCACAGCCCCTGGCAACCACCATTCTACTTTCTGTTTCTATGAATTTGACTATTCTAGGTACCTCATCAGTGGAATCATACAGTGTTTGTCCTTTGTGACTGGCTTATTTCACCCAGCATAATGTCTTCAAGGTTCATCTACGTGGCAGCATGTGTCAGAATTTCATTCCTTTTTAAGGCTGAATAATATTCCATTGCATGTATATACCACATTTTGTTTATCTGTTCATTCATTGATGGACATCTGTTTCCTCCTTTTGGCTATTGTGAATAATGCTGCTATGAATATTATTCTGCTGCATTCTTTTTTTAAAAATGAAGTATACTTGATTTACAATATTATGTCAGTTTCAGGTGTACAGCATAGTGATTCACTCTTTTTGCAGAGTATGTTGCATTATAGGGTTACTACAAGATAACAGCTGTAGTTCCCTGTGCAATACAGTATATTCCTGTTGCTTATCTATTTTATACATAATAGTGTGTATCTCTTAATCCCAAACCCCTAATTTGTCTCTTCCCCACTTCCCTCTTCCCTTTGGTAACCACAAGTTTGTTTTCTTTATCTGTGAGTCTGTTTCTGTTTTGCATATACATCCATTTGTATTATTTTTCAGATTCCACATATAAGTGCTCTCATACAGTATTTGTCTTTATCCGACATTTCACTAAGCATAATATTCTCTAGGTCCATCCATGTCGCTGCAAGTGACATTATTTTATTCTTTTTTTTTTATGGCTGAGAACTATTCCACTGTATATATATATATATATATATATATATATATATATATATGCCACATATTCTTTATCCATTCATCTGTTGATGGGCACTTAGGTTGTTTCCATGTCTTTGCTATTATAAATAGTGCAGCTATGAACATTGGGGTGCATGTACTTTTTGAATTAGTGTTTTCAGTTTTTCCAGATAGCTACCCAGGAGTGGAATTGCTGGATCATATAGTAGTTCTATTTTTAGTTTTTTGAGGAAATTCCGTATCATTTTCCATCATGGCTGCACCAATTTACACTCCCACCAACAGTGTACAAGGGTTCACTTTTCTCCACATTCTCACCAACATTTCTTACTTGCAGACTTTTTGATGACAGCCATTTTGACAGATGTGAGATAATAGCTCGTTGTTGTTTTGATTTGTGTTTCTTTAATAATTAGCAATGTTGAGCATTTTTTCATGTGATTGTTAACCATCTGTATGTCTTCCTTGGAAAAGATGTCTATTCAGGTCTTTTGCCCATTTTTTGATTAGGTTGTTTGGGTTTTTAATAGTGAGTTATATATGAGCTGCTTGAACATTTTAGACATTAACCCCTTGTCTGTGGCATCAATTGCAAATATTTTGTCCCATTCCATAGGTTATCTTTTCCTTTTGTTGATGATTTCCTTTGCTATGCAAAAGCTTTTAAGTTTAATTAGGCCCCCTTTATTTTTGCTTTTATTTCTTTTGCCTTAGGAGGCTGATACAAAAAATATTGCTATGATTTATGAGAAAGAGTGTTCTGCCTATGTTCTATTCCAGGAGTCTTATGGTTCCCATTCTCATAGTTAGGTCTTTAAACCATTTTGATTTAACTTTTTTATATAGTGTAAGGGAATAGTCTAATCTCATTGTTTTACATGTGGCTGTCCAGTTTTCCCAGCACCACTTGTTAAAGAGACTGTCTTTTCTCCATTGTATATTCTTGCTTCCTTTGTCATAGATTAATTGACCATAGCTGTGTGGGTTTATATCTGGACTCTATTCTGTTCCATTGATCTGTGTCTGTTTTTGTGCCAGCACCACACTGTTTTGATTACTGTAGCTTTGCAGTATAGTCTGAAGTCTGGGAGGGTTGCACCTCCAGCTTTGTTCTTTTTTCTCCAGATTGCTTTGGTGTTTTGGGACATTTTGTGATTCCATGTGAATTTTATGATTATTTGTTCTAGTTCTGTGAAAAATATCATGGGCATTTTGATAGGGATTGCATTACATCTGTCGATTGCTTTGGGTTTAGGATAGGGACTGGTTACCAGAAAGACCAAGCCATGATTAGAAGCTTGGACTTCTAGCCCCACCCTCCATATTCTGGGAAGGTGAAAGGGGCTGGAGATTGAGTTAATGATCGATCATGCCTACAAGATGAAGCCTCCATAAAAACTCCAAAAATATGGAGTCAGGAGAGCTTCCAGATTGGTGAACACGTTCATGTGCTAAGAGAGTGGTGTACCTTAACTCCACAGGCAGAGAAGCTCCTGTGCTTGGGACTCTTCTGGACCTCATTCTATATATCTTTTCATCGAGCTGCTCTTTGTATCCTTTAAAATATTCTTTGTAACAAATTGGCAATAATAACTAAATAGTTTTCCTGAATTCTCTGAGCCACCCTAGCAAGTTATCAAACCTGAGAAGGGGGTCATGGGAACCTCTGATTTGTATCCGATTGGTCAGAAGTACAGGTGACAATCTGGGACTATCAATTGGCATCTGAAGTGGGGGGGAGGGGGCAGTCTTGTGGAACTGAGCCCTTAACCTGTGGGGTCTGTACTAACTCTGGTTAGGGTCAGAATTGAATTGAATTTTAGGACACCCAGCTGATGTCAGAGACCTGGTCAATGTGGGAAAACCTCCACATATCTGGTGTCAGAAATATTCAGTGTGAGAATAAAGGAAAACAGAGAGTTTTTCCTAGACACGTAGACACATGGATTCTTATTTTATTTAATGGTTTATAATCCTTTATTATCATTGTTTATTTTAAACTCAAATTGTCTCAGATTAGCCAATGGTAGGCCTTTCAAGGTGGTTCTTATGTCCTCCTGAACTGTCTCCACAGCAATTTGAGCACTTTGTTACTTTCTGGCATAATAAGATGTTCCAGACTCATTGTACTTTCTCTGCTCCACCCCTGGAATCACCTATTTCTTTAAGGAGCCCAGATTTCTTTTTCGGAGATAGAAACCAAAGCTCTCACGCAAGGTATAGTCAATTGCTGATACAGTGTCATTGCTTCCAGACCCTCTCATTGGACAGAGGAAGCAAATAGATGTATGTATATAAATATGAACATACATATATATACAGAAAACAGAATTTTTGGAGATTGGAGGGTGCACAGAAGCAAAAGGAAAAAAAGACTGAGATGGGCAAAATAATGGTTTGCCAAAGATGTCCATGACCTAATCCTTAGAAAGTAAATATCTTGGGTCACATGGCAAAGAGGAATTAAAGTGACAAATGGAATTAAGGTTGCTAATCAGCTGACCTTGAGATGGAGAGATGATCCTGGATTGATAGGTTGGCCTAAAGTAATCACAAGAATCCTTAGAAGAAAAGAGGGAGGCAGAAGAGAGATGGAAGCATTAGAGGGATTTAGCCTGACATTGCTGCTTTTGAAGGTGGAGGAAGGGTTCCACAAGCCAAGCAAAGTGGACAGCCTCTAAATGCTGGAAAGGCAAGGACAGAGAGTCTCCTCTATAGACTCCAGAGAGCAATACATCTCTGCCAACATCTTGATTTAACCCAGTAAGACCCAAGTTGGATGTTTAACCTACATAACTGTAAGGTCATTTATGTGTGTTGCTTTAAGCTGCTACTTGTGGTAATTTGTTACAACAGCCATAGAAAACTAACAGTGGCAAAACTCTCTTGTCAAGTCAGAGCCTATGAAAGTCTAAGTTACCTCTGGGCAAAGCAGAGAGAATCACAATTATTTTGACTTGAGAGAACCTCAACCCAATGTATCTGGGGAAATATTCAGTATTGTGTAGGGCATGAAAACTGAAACTCACAATAATAGTGGATCCAACAAGAGACAATTTTATTTCTCTCTCATATAAAACCTGAGTACATAGGGGGCTGTCTTTGAGAAGCCATTAGGGTCCAGTTTTCTTCTGTCTTGTTGCTGCACCATTTCCAGGTGTTGCCCTCACTGAAGGGTCCAGGACAGCTTGTCACCACATCCTCATTTCAGCCAGTGGACAGGAGGAAAAGTGACAGGTATAACTCTTCCCTTTAAAAGTGTGCACTTGTCACTCCAATTCACATGCCGCTGGCTAGAACTTAGTCACATGGTTAAGTCACATGACTGTACCCTTAAGCAAGTAAGCCTGGGTCACCCCGTGCCAGCTTAAAATTTTTATTAGGATGGAAGAAGTGGAAAACAAATGTGAGGGGCAACTAACCATCTCTTCCACACTGTGTACTCTTCAGTTATATTGATTCGTGTTTTTATGCTTGTAAAAGTGTATTGTTTCTTGTGTAACTCTTTGGCAAGAGAGTATTAAAGTCAGGGCTATTTCTACTTTACATGTTGATTCTTAACCTAAGTGAGAGAAAGAAGTGAATTAGTAGCACAAAAATCATTATATCTGCTGATTTCCATATCTATTTAACTGGCCCTGGTCATTGGAGGTAACTCCCGATTAGGGTCCTTGAATCTCCAAGCGTGCCCCCTATCCCAAGCTCCTTCTGCATCTCTCCTCCCAGTTTTCTAGCATCATAGCCACCTTTTCCTGCGGGTCCTCAGCTCTTGGTCTATCTTCCTCAGTTCTCTTGGGGACAACAGCCTGCCTGAAACATACCTAAAACAGGAACATCTCCATCACCCTTACTTTCATCACTTCTGCATTACTTTTCTATTTGCTGCTGTAACAAGTTACCACAAACTTAGTGACTTAAAACAACACAAATTTCTTCCTACAGTTCTGTTGGCTAGAAGTGGGTCTCACTGGGCGAAAATCAAGACATGACCAGCCCTGCATTCATTCTAAAGGTTCTAGGGAAAAAATACACAGTATTCCCTTGTCTTTTCTAGCTTCTAGAGGCTAACCGCATTCCTTCCTCCAGCAAGAACAGGTCAGGTCCTTCTCATAGTATATCACTCGGACCTCTTCGATGGTCACATCTCCCTCTGATTCTCCCCTTCTGGCTCCCTCTTCCATTTTAAGGACCCTTGTGATTACATTGGGCCAACCAGATAATCCAGGAAAATCTTTCTGCTTTAAGATCAGCTGATTAGCAACCCTTATTCCATCTGCAACCTTAATTTCCCTTTGTCATCTAACATAACATATTCACAGGTTCTAGGAATTAGGACGTGGACATCTTTGGGAGAGGCATTATTCTGCCTACCACAACCCCCATTTTTATCCTCATTCCATTGTGGCCAAAAGCACAAGTAAAAGTCTCCTTTCTTTCTCCCACTGGGCTTCCTCTATGCCTACTCCTAAATCAGGTCATTACTCAGCTCAAGGACTGCTACTTGAGAAAGAAGCTTTCTACTGATTACCACCTCATTTTATACATAATCACTTGTTCATTTTAAGTTAGTCTGTAAATGAATGAGTCACTCTTCAATGCCCTAGAAGAAGATAGCAAAATGAGGAGGCAGTCCTAGTCACTTTTAAGCTGCCTTGTACTTGATTGCAAGTTTTAACCACTTGACTTTGGGTTTTGGCACTCTGTACAAAGTTAGTAGTGGCTCTTATGAAATGGAACTCAACATCATTCAGATAGATTTGTCAGGCCTGCGAAATAGAAGCAGTAGTATCATTTATGATTTGGAAGTTATGCCTGAGGCCTCAAAGCTGGTCCTGAACAGAGGAACAAGTGAGGTGAGTGGGGATGGAATGTCCTTGAAATGTTTTTATATTCAAAGCATTTTATAAGATTAGCTAAAGTGCAAAAGCATCCTCAAGGCGTGGAGCAGTAGGATTTGGTAGCAAGAACATGGGAAGAGAAGAAGAAAGGCTGGATTCCCACCCAGCTTTTATCACTAACTTGTAGACACTAACCATGATGCCTTCAAGCTTTATCTTCAAGACAAGGAGGAAGACACTTGGCGCCAACCACCTGCGTGCTAATCAAGGCCAGGAAAGCAATTCTTGCTCCTCCTAGAGTTGATAGTAAACTTGAGAGAATGGCCTCTTGCTTGTAACTCTGTAATAGTCTGCATCTGATCAGAATGAGTTATGGAATGAGTTGGCCTGGATGATCTCCAAGGCCCCATTAGGCTGTGTCCATCTGGGGTTCAGTGACATTATCTTACTCAACTGACAACAACTGCTCTGCCCTTGGATGGCCCCGACCTCTGCTGCTCTCCAGGACCAAGTCTTCTCTGTGGCCTTGCTGTGGCTTTACACTGTGCTTCCCTCTTCCTTCCTGAAAGATGAATCAGATTGGAATGACTCTTGCCACTCTCCATGGGAACTAAGCAAATGTGAGTGTGCATGTGGGTGTGCCTTTTTCCAAGAGTTAGACAGTGATATTTATGATGAGTCAATCTTATCAGGCAAATACAGTCCGTGCTTTATTTCCTTGGTTAGAAAATGACAAGCTAGTGCACTGCTTATTTTATTCTGCATGTTTTAATAATGCAATATGGTGTCAATCTGTTTGGGCTATTATGACAGAAATACTGTAAGCCAGATGGCTTATGAACAAAAAAAGATTTATTTCTCACAGTTCCAGAAGCTGGAGAGTCCAAGATCAAGGTACCAGATGATTTGGTGTCTGTTGAGGGTCTGCTGCCTCACAGACAGCACTGTCTCACTATGCCCTCACATGGTGAAAGGGGCAAGGGAGCTCTGTGGAGTCTCTTTTATAAGGGCACTAATCTCATTTATGAGGGCTCCAACCTCATGACAATCACTTCCCAGAGACCCTATAGCAAAGTACTATCACATTGGGGATTAGGTTTTCAACGTATGAAATGGGAGGAGGGTACAAAAACATTCGCTCTATAGCATATGGAATTTATGAGTAAGGAATTTTCAAATGAGATTCAGGGACAAAACCCCATATACAATTTTGTATGTGTGTGTGTGTGTGTGAATGTACATCCTTCTTAGAAGAGGATCTATAACTCATCAGATTTCCAACAGAATTCATGAGCCAGAAAAGAATAAGACTAGTATAAAAGAATGTTCTATTACCATAGAGTCAGCATCAATCCCTGTCCACCTCTAAAGGAGGCAGCTCAGGGAGCCAAAGGAACTACATAAGTAATACTGTTAATAATTTTTTTTTTTGGCCACGCCACGCGGCTTGCGGGATCTAAGTTCCCCAACCAAGGATTGAACCCCAGCACTTGGCAGTGAAAGCACAGAGTCCTAACCACTGGACCACCAGGGAATTCCCCATAAATAATTTAAACCACTTTATATCAAGCATCAAGTAGTAAAAGTCCTTTTTTTTTTTTAATTATTTTTTTGGGGGTACACCAAGTTCAATCATCTGTTTTTATACACATATCCCCATATTCCCTCCCTTCCTTGACTCCCCCCCCCTCAAGTCCCCCCCACCCTCCCTGCCCCAGTCCTCTAAGGCATCTTCCATCCTCAAGTTGGACTACCTTTGTTATACAACAACTTCCCACTGACTATCTGTTTTACAGTTGGTAGTATATATATGTCTGTGCTGCTCTCTCGCTTCGTCTCGGTAGTAAAAGTCCTTTTGATTGGCCACTCCGTAGCTAACTTTCCAAATTAACCGATGCTCTCTGTTTCATCTACAAAATACACTGATTGCTGCCTCCAGCCTTGGGCCCAGCACTCTCCCACACTTTTGGTCCCACCCATAGAGTTGATTCATACCAAGATTCAGTGATGGTTCTTGCCCAACTTATTCATGTCAGGATATTATATTTCTGTGATTTGGTTAAAAACATGAAAATTTGATTAAATATGAACATAAAAAGAAAGCTGCAAAGTTGGATTCTTTTCAGATTCTTAATTAAGGCAACTTGATTTTTTATATAACTGTAGAAATTTAAGGAAAATATGAAAAATGTTTTGCACTCTGATTGCATGACAGGTATCTTTTAGTTTCTGCTTCATTTTAAAGAAACAAGTGGAGATTAAAGGAGAATATGGTTTATGCAAGCAGAGAGATCCTCAAGAAAAAGCCTTGGTTCTTCATCAAAGGATTGGGGGATTAATTCAAATTTACACGTTTTGAGTTAAAATAAAAAGCTTCAGAAGTGTGTAAATCATTTTTATGATTCCCAGATTGAACCAATTTTTTCTTAGCCAAACAACCGTTGATTCTCCTTGAGTTAATTTAGAGCAACTCTAAACTGTATTGGGATCCCAGATAGGAGGAAAAAATGGGTTTCAGGACCCATGATTTTCAAGGATCTTAATATTAGCATACTTTCATTGATCCAGAAAAAGAAAGCGAATGGATGTTTTCAACTCTACAGATGATCCCATATGCAGGATCAATATGTTCTTTCCATCAGCTTTAGGCTTTCAATATCAGTTTGAGTCCGTCAAGAATCAGATGATCAGGTAAGATTAGATGTGCCAGATTTATGGAGGGAAATTTGTGTGAAAGGAAAAGGGAAAAGGGAACAGGAGTAGGTGGGGAGAGGCTTAGACCGAGAGGCAGGTTTTATACCTGTGAAGGGAGAGCAGGAAGGGAGGAAGATTGGGTAGAAGGAGCCACAGACTGCAGCGCAGCTCTGAGAAAGTCTCAGCAGATGGGGAGAGCTAGAATAAAGTTTTCCCATAAGAGGTGCACCACATTAGGCTGCAATGGCCCAATAGTAGTACCCCTGCTGTGCTCAGTCATGCCTGCGCGTGAATGTGACAGTGGATTCTAAAGATGTGGCAGCTGCAGCCTGTTGGCTGACTATACTCAGCTACATGACTGTGGACCCCTTTCCTATTATAAAGCACGACCATTGGAAATACGCACCCTTTTCTACGTAGGCTCAGACCAGTAGGGTGTGTGCAAGATGGTGAATCCAATTATGTCCAGTTACCTTTCTCCAAAGACGTCTAAGAAAGACTCATCTTTCTTTACCTGCAGCGCAATGTTGTGGCAGAAATGCCCTCTCACAGATTCAATGATAAAGCATGTGAAATCTTTGCCCAGGCATAGAAATAAATGCTTCTTTGGTAGACTGACGTCAGATTTAGCAAGTATTTAGTGAGCACCTATTATGGCTGTGCCAGGCACTATTATAGAGGTATACAATGGTGGCCTGCACAGACAAGGGCTCCTGGAGCTCACACTTTAGCCAGGGGAAAAGACAATAAACAACAAATCTATGGACAAGATAGCAGTAAGCTCTGTGAAGCAAATCAAACAGTGTAACATGTTCGAAGGGAGCTGGACAGAGGTAGTGGTCAAAGGATTATGGAGAACTACCTCTCTGAGGAGGCGACCTTTGAGGTGAAACCAAATTGGAGAAAGAGGATGAGAGTCTGGAGCTGAGGAGACAGCAAAGGCAGAGATTGTCAGGTGAGAAGGAGTTCGGCACATTAGCGGAAGGGAAAGAAACGCCGCTGGGAGAGACAGGAGCCAGCTGAGGTGGGGCTCATGGATCATGGGAAGGAGTCTTGATTCTATTCCAAGTGTGAGGAGAGGCCCTGAAGGGTTCTGAGTAGGGGAGCCACGTGACCAGATTGACATTTTCACTTTGGTGGTTCCAGAATTTCTATATGGAAAAATTTGAAAGTGGTAAGATGATTACAAGGGGAGTTATTTGGGGTGGGGTGGGGGAGGTGAAGGTGGGGAGGAGGGCGGGTGGGCAGGGGGAGAGGAGAGGTGGTATGAAGCTGCATACCACTGCATAAAGTTGAGAAAATGCCTACCAAAAGGATGTGTGGGGGACAGGTTTAGTGATGATTATGGGCTGATTAAAGTGTCTCAAACTCAACCCATTCTCATCTCCAGGCATCGCCACTGTATTTTTTTAAACCATCATGAGTATTGTGTATAGCATGAACACAGGGGAGCAAGAGTAGATGTCTGGCAGCTAGGTAGGATGCTTGCTGCAGTGGTATGGGTACGAGATGATAGTGGCTTGAATTAAGGAGGCAGTGATGGCCTTGGAGCAAAGTGGATTGATTGAAAATATTTGTTTTTCTGTGAGGACATGATTGACACAGCCCCAATTCCATAGCATCCTGGGCGTTGTACCACACTCCTCCAAATTGTGCCCTTTTCCTTTTTCTTTATGGTGTATTTCTGAATTCAGATGTGTAGCAGACACTGTTGGTAATCAGAGATCCCCTCAAGCCCTTTTTATCATTCCCATGTGCCTATCTCCTGGCTGTGCTGGGCTTTTGCCAATAACGGCCTTGTGACTCTTCTTCAAAGGACTATCCTCCACCTACTGAAGGGCTTTGCCTAAAGATGACAGTTGGAAGTGTCTAGGACTTTCCATCCCTCCCACCCTCACCCCACCCCCTGCCCAAACAGACCTTAGCCAATGACTAACAGGTATGGGAGTATGAAAGTATAGCCTTTCTGCCCTGAGTTGAGCCAACTTTGAGGTATAACTTACTTGCCAGAGCTCCCCACGGGATCAAGGGAGGCTGTTCTCCATGGGACTTTGCCCACAAACTCACCTCACTTGGCTTCTCCACTGTCCTATTTCCTCCACTTCCTTACTGACTTCTGGGATTTTCCTGAAAAATCCACTTGCACACAAATCCTTATGTCAGTGTCTACTTCTGGAAACCTCAATCCAAGCCTCTTTGCTCCATTCCCATCACTATCTTCTTAATGCAAACTACCATCACACTTACATCTCTGACACTGTATACCACTGGAGCAAGCACCATACTGTTTCCAAGATTTCTCTGTCATAACTCTTATCACATGAGGGTCACATGTGTGACTCTCTCCCGTGGGCATCACTCCGAGGGTAGCCTTTTCTCCTCCACTCAAGAAAACCTATTGTGCAGTTGGTTGAGAGTATCATCATTATAGGCATAACATTAATTCTGGTTTATCTTATTAAAAATAAAAAGGTAAAAATCCACCAATGTCAGCACTTTAGCTATTATTAATAATAAATTATTTGTGATATATCCTACAGCTAATCATTACACATCAGAATGGCCCAAAAGGGTAATACAAAACCATATGAGACTTAGGATAAGATGATATAAGAAAAACAACTCACCTTACCGACAGCACAATTAACACAGGGGAAGCAGAAATAGAGTACAATCCAAATACGTTCCCCTTTTCAGCATAAAGGTATCCTTTTGTGAAAATAACAAGTAGAGATACTTAAGTATTAAGTTGAACCATATGAAATCTCCATCAGCATTTTCATATGGTTCAACCTAATACTAATTATGAACATTGGCTGGATTTTTATAGATTTTTATAGATACAATATAGATTTAAAGAGGCTCTGCCTCACTCTTAACCTTGGCCGGATACCTTCTTAAATAAACTGCACTTAATTTCAAACACACTTATCTGGGAATGTCCACTCCAGGGCTGAGTAAATGGATCGCAATCTTTTCAGAGATTCAAAGCCTTCCTGGAAATTGCAGCCAGCCCAGGTCTTTCTTCATGCTTTAGGCACCACCTCCCTACGAATGGGAATGAGACTGCAGGGCATTTCTTAGCACTCCCCAGGGAGTGTTAGCCTCTGCTTGAACCCTTCTCGGTGCTTATTTTGGCACCCACCTCTTAAGACAAGCACTGGGCACAAGACAGAAGACCCAAGCATGAATCAGACTCAACTGTGTTCCGACTCTATGATCGTAGACTTCTTTTCTATTACAAACCCCCTCCTAATTTAAATGCAAATATTGTCTTATTCTTTTAATTAATGGCTTCAATCTATGTTGTCTCTCCTTCCTTCCTATTGAGAGAAAAAATTAGCGATTACCTTTCAATGTGATTGATTTTCAAGTTATTTTTTACTACTAAAAGTAAAAACCAAAACAACAACAACAACAACAAACCCACAAACAAACAAAAAACAAGAAATACCAAGGGCTGCAGGTGCCTGCCTATCCTCGAAATGGTATATTCAAATAACTATGTTTTTATTTACGGCTGTTATACAAACAGCCTCAAGTGTTAGTTGCATTCCCAGTGTTGCACATGGCATTGTAAGATTTGATCTCTCCCAGGAGTCACCAACTTATTTCATACCTCACTGTCTACAAAATGGTGATGGCAGGGCAGGGATGTGTCCTTACTCATGTTCCTTCAGGGGATTTGCTCTGCTGGACTTGCCCAACTTGAATCAAATGATGCTTTGAGTCAAGTTGCTTTTTCCTTAACTGAGAAACCAAAGACAGACCATAGTTAACAATAGTCTTAAAAATAACATCTTGGGAATAATCATCACATGTTTTTTTATTACAGGAAATGCATACCAAATGTTGCCTTGTATTTAAACCTGAAAAGTGGGCAGAGTGTGGGCAGACAATTACACCAGAGGCTATTTAAGGAGGGAAGGTTTTCCATGGCTGGCCACAGTTGGCCTTAGAACTCCATCTGTTCCTGACAATTTCACATGTAACTATTAGCACAGGTGCCATTGGTAAATATTATAGAAACAAAAGTGATTGTCATGTAACCTTTAAGGATGTGAGTGGTTCATTCAAATCCCTCTGGCCTGACCACACATCCAGTATGGGTGAGGAACAAAAACAAAGAACAAATTTGCAAGGACTATGTCTTGTGGTTTTTTAGTCCTTGGAACAAAGGACATGAATTTAATTTCAAGACCCCTTGAACACAGAGGCCCTTTGACAATTCTCCCCACTTCCCTGAAACACACTCTAGCCAAATGCTGTAGGCGACATCAGAGTCAGCTACATAATTTGTGGGGCCCGGTGCAAAATGAAAGCACAGGTCCCCTTGTTTAAGAAGCAGGAAAAAAGGTGTCATTAACGGTACCAAAATGTAAAGCCTTTTCCTTTCTTTTGCAGTTTCTCTCCTGCCTTGTCCTAGTGTTTTTCATTTGCTATTTAATGTCATTCTAAGTAAAGAAAAAATAAAATTTTAAATTATTAGCATGAACCTTACATTGCACGATGCCAGCTATAAATGCAAATATAAGACCATTTAACCCACAGATGAAATTACTGAAATTCAGATTCCCTAGCTCATACATACATGTGTATTTTGTCCTCACCAGAAAAGTAGAAACAGTGCACAAAACTAGCCTGTTTTTATTTCACTTCTTTATATGCACACATTCTATTATTATGCTAAGTGAAATAGTCAGAGAAAGACAAATACTGTATGATCTCACTTACATGTAGAATCTAAAAAATACAACACACTAGTGAATATAACAAAAAAGAAGCAGAGTCACAGATATAGAGAACAAACTGGTGGTTACCAGTGAGGAGAGGGAAGGGGCGAAAGGCAAGATAGGGGTAGGGGATTAAGAGGTACAAATTATTAGGTATAAAATAAGCTACAAGGATATATCGTACAACATGAGGAATAGAGCCAATATTTTATAATAACTATAAATAGAGTATAAACTTTAAAAATTATGAATCACTATATTGTACACCCGTAATTTATGTAATCATACATCAACTATACTTCAACAAAAAAGAAAAAAAAGAAAAAAACACTCAATCTTGCCTTCTGATGAGTAAGGAAGCACTGGAAGGAGAAGGAACTATGGGTTGCCCTATTTTTCTCTTTCCTTCTATCTCATCATTTTCTGTGGCAGTGGTTGCCTAATACAAAGAAGTAACGCAAGTAAGAAAGAACCTGATAGGTTTCCTTGTTCGTTAATGTTTCTTAGAACACCATTGCCTTCATTCTGCAATCGAATCCAGTTCTGGTTCAAATGGAAAGCATCACTTCACAGAGTTATCAGCTACCCCACTTCCTCACTTATACATAGAACGTCACCTCCTTGAACTCACATCATGGGTCCATTGGAATTCCAGTGGCATCACAAATGGTATACGCTAATGGGGCAGCAAGGAACAGTGGATACTCATATCACTAATATCTTCTCTACTCACACTCATGCTCCCTCTTTCCATCAGATTTCACTAAAAAAAAAAACACAAATTCAAAAGTAAAATTATTAAGAAGGTCAAGAAGGTGACAACAGGACATTAAACCAAAGTGCTGGACCTTTCTGAGTGTGGGCCTCTGTATAATTACACAAATTGCACACCCTTGAAGCCAACCTTGGGGGACATTTCTTTTCATACTTCAACATTTATTGAACATTAGATATGTGTGAAAAAAGTGAATGAGACAGGAAGACAAAGTGCCATCCTTGAAGTCTTTGAGAGGCAGTTTGGGTGATTGCTATGTCCATGTTCCCCATAGAAGAGTTACTTGCTTAGCTCCTAAAATGATGCTTAAAGTTTCAAGAGCATATCTAGCACTCCTGGGATACGCCTTATTCCCAAAGGTGCAATCCCTTGAGCTAAATAGGGAAAAATACAAGATCCGTGCAGCTGAGACTTAACACCAAACTTGTGAGCTCAACTTGACGTTCAGAATATATTACCCAGGTGCCTTATTGTAAACAGGCTATCAAGAACAAGGTGACCAGACACAGCTCCCAACAATTTGCCTAAACAGCAAACTCGTGAGCCCTTGTGGCAGAAGTATTGAACTTGAAGTAGTCACAGAAAACAATTAATTCTTTAGACTTTAATTTTATTTTCAATTTGGTAAAAGACACAAAACATAAAAGGTATCATCATTTTAAAGTATACAATTCAGTAGTGTTAACTATATTCAGGTGTGGTGCAAGCAATCTCCAGAACCTTTTCATCTTGCAAAACTGAAACTCTGTACCCATTAAACCGCAACTCCCCATTTTCCCCTCTCCCCCAGCTCTTGACAACCACCATTCTACTTTCTATTTCTATGAGCCTGACTACTCTAACTACCTTATA
Source organism: Hippopotamus amphibius kiboko (assembly GCF_030028045.1). NCBI lineage: Eukaryota > Metazoa > Chordata > Mammalia > Artiodactyla > Hippopotamidae > Hippopotamus > Hippopotamus amphibius. Next base: position 97,587,167 of record NC_080203.1, on the reverse strand, counting down.
TAAATAAGTGGAATTATACAGCATTTGTCTTTTTGTGACTGGTTGATTTTGCTTAGTATACTGTCCTCATACATCCATGCTGTAGCATGTGTCAGAATTTTCTTTTTTTAAAGCTGAAGAATATTCCATTGTCTAGATATAGCACATTTTATTTATACATTCATCCCTAAGTGAACACTTAGGTTGTTTCCACCTCTTGGGTATTGTGAATAAAGCTGCTATGAACCTAGGTGTACAATATCTCTTCAAGACCCTGCTTTCAATTCTTTTGGCTACAAACCCAGAAGTGGAATTGCTGGAGAAAACAATTATTTGAAATCACACTTATAGGGCATGATCCGTGTTGGGAGATCACATGATGTTTGGAATTGGCAGGAGACTACCTACCTCGAGAGGCTGAGGGGTAAGAGACATAACATGAAAAACTGTGTGTCCTCTGTAGTTGTGCAACGCTGTGGCTTTCCAAACTGGACAGACAGAATCTCTGGATAAAGTAAGCATCAAGACAAATATTCTAACCAAAAAAACTTTGGATTGTAATCAAGTGAAGCTAAAATAAGATGTGTAGAAGAAATACTGAACATCCAATGGTTCTTGGAAAGATAAAACTATTAAGACGCTGTTTATGGGTTTGTAACGCAGCACTTGGAGCAATGCAAAAGAATCCTCTGTAGCAAGATATCAATCTTCAGACAAAAAACAATGTCCCCAGTGAGATATTACCACAATGCCCTGAAGTAACCTTGCTGAAAATACGTCAGTATTCAACACTTAGACAGTCAACACCCTAGCAGACTTCACTGGTGGATTTGAGAATTATAGAACTTTCAACCTTATGAGAACATTACAAATCATCTAATCCAACTCTCCTAATTATAAAAGAAAGAACCCAAGGCACAGAGGTGAAGGGACTCTCCCAGGACCACAAAGCTAGTTGTTGACAGAGTAGGGTTGAATTTCTTTCTAGTGGTGAATCTGTTAATATCCTCAAGGCCACCCTTATAGCAGTAACCCCACAAGACTCTGACAGTATAAATAAAATAGTTCAAGCCTGAAAAGACAAGAGCTTCTGAATTATTTTCTGTAGAACAGCCAGGCTATCATTGATATTCTCCAAGCATACTCTCCCAATCCAGGGGTGTAACAGATGCTTTTTCTAAGACACATCAAGATGTTTGGCGGTCACAGACAGCATCATGAAGGCAATGGTCAGTGCTCCAAATGGATGTACAAATACCTCCTCCATCCTTTAAGTTAATTTAAGACATCAAAACATCAGAAAGTTCCTGTTAAAATGGAAATATATTCCCTAAAAGTGATTATACATGAATTCATTATGGACATCCACGCACTAGCAGGAATTCATTGATCAGATTGCCAAAGTACCTCCTGGCATTGAGGGACTGGGACTCAGGACCCATACATTTTTGTGAAGGAAAAAATTCACTTATCTAAAATTTCACCGCGAATGCCTGTTAAGAATGCTACAATTGAAGGTAAATGTGCACATGATCATCCAACAACCTCTAAGACAAAAGGTGGATATGTAGTATGGAACTTTAAAAACTGGACTCCAAACTGTCCATACATCCCCCTGCAATATTCCTACCTGACAGAGAATAAACTTAACTAAGATAGCAACCATGTTCCTATAAAAGGAAGGGAAGGGAAAATGTTAGGGGAAAACCTGTGATATTTCCCCAACGGTGTAGTCACCCAGTTTGAAGGAAATGTGTCCCCTCTGTTACTAGACAATTGAGACAAATGGGTCTGTGAATAGACCTTTTGGGAATTGGCTAAGATTAAGGCAGAGCGAATATTTATTTTCTTGTTTACCTTTATTTTTCTTATATCCCTGTACTGCGTGTTGATTCAGCCATTGGAGACCATGAAGTTTCAGATAAGCTCAGGGAAACCCCACAGGAGTGGTAGTTATTTTCCATTCTCTGGTGCATGTGTCTGTTTTGCAGCCAGTCATACTGTGTGGTTGGTTCGCTGGACCCAACTCGTGGTACCCAGGAAATTCCAGCGCTGCCAGGATCTTTGGATCCAGTGACAGAGAAATCCCTACCACACCTGATCTACATATTTGTGTGGAGAATTTGTTTCAGATAATTCTGAGGATGTCCAGGAAGGGCACATTGGTTCTTGGGAAGATCCTAGAGGACTTACTCCTCAAAGAAACTGAGAACTCATAAACTTCAAGTAAAAATACTACAACTAAAATGTTCACAAGGGCAGAGATTCCTGGGTAAACCAGTATTCCTTCATTGCCTTATAGCAGGAGTCCCCAAACTTTTTGGCACCAGGGACTGGTTTCATGGAAGAGAATTTTTCCACGGACGGGGGCGGAGTGGGGGGGATAGTTCAGGCAGTAGTGAGAGCAATGGTGGGGGCTGGTTCAGGCAGTGATGTGAGCGATAGGGAGTGATGGGGAGCGGCAGATGCAGCTTCGCTTGCTGGCCTGCCGCTCACCTCCTGCTGCGTGGCCGGTTCTTAACAGGCAGCGGACTGGTACCGTCCGTGTCTGGGGGTTGGGGAGCCCTGCTTTATAGGACTTCTGCTGTCTTATGGAAAACCCCCTACCCCTTTCCTGCTCCCGCATCCAGTCACTAACATAACAGACACCTTAACCAACATAACAACAGATACCATTTTGAGCACCATTCTTAGTGGTTATCTACATTATCTCATTTATTTCCACTGGAACCTTGTTAGATACGTGCTATTATCGCGTCCCTTTTCATAGATGAGAAAACTGAGATACAGAGAGCGGCAACGTTCATCCCAGGTCACAGAAAGAACAGGAAGGTAGGACCCAGACCCAGTGCTGTGAACTACAAAGTTCATGGTCTTCAACACACGCTCTTTTGTCTCCTGAGCACCTTGCTTTCTTTGGGAAGTGGGGAGGCCCTTCATTCTTCTACTTCGTCCCCCATTTCCCCAACCCTGCGTTTTGGAGCCTCAGCCATGAGGCCTCCCCAGGAAGGGCTGGGCTTTGAGGAAAGAATCCTTTCCCCTCCGCTTACTAAAATCTGCCAAAGGTTAACAAGGCCCAGGCCCTTCCACAGGCAATGCCCTGCTCTGAGCCCAAAGCATGGAGTCTGGCTGCCTGCTAAAGAGTTTCCATTCCCAAGGGGAAGACTGCCCAGGAGAGATGGCCATCTGGGAACAACCTTCCCGATGTTCGTTTGGCTACACGTTTTGTTGATTTCCTTAAGTGTGTTTTCTTATGGGGTTTCTGGTTCTTTTCTGGCTGGGTTTGTGACTTGACTTCATTTCTGTTTATTTCTTATTATTTGGGCCAACACACTTGTTTTCATTTGATTTCTTTTTTTTTTTTTCTTTCCCCAGACTTCTGGCATATACGACCTGTAGCTCATTTTGCTGTACGATATGCCACCCTGTGTGTGTGTTTTGTCTAAAGTTCCTGGAAGCCAAAACTTAAACAACATGAAAATGAGATGGGGGAATTCTTCAAACCTTTTGACTTAGGCAAAGATCATCTTGTGAATGAAAGGCACAGCCACTATTTAAATCACAGTTGAGATGCCCTCAACTGTGCACTACTTTTATAACTGATGAAAGCTGCAATTGAAAATGTAGAATCGGCATCCTTTAAAACAATGAAAAAGTGAAGTGTTTCTGACCCTTTTCCTTTGATGATCCAAGGATGGGGCAGGAAAGGCTGGGAACAAAGAAAGACTTAACTCCTAGCCTTGAAAAGTGGAGTGGGCAAGTTAGGATAGGGTAAAGGAAACTGTAAAAAGGCAGGAGATACTCAGTCGTGTCCCACAGAAAATCATCCGTCACATCAAATATGACATATCGTGTCTGTGTGTCCAACCTCTCATCGCAGATAATGTTCTGAAATTTTTAAAAACCAGGCTGGTTTGTAGTCTGTCTGGGCCTAATTATTTTCCTCACACAGCCAAGAATGTGTGTGTGAGGTTTCCATCAGAAAAGATGGGATATGAAACAATACTACAATAGACTCTGTGGGGTTTTTTTTTAACTTATTTTATTGAAGTATAGTTGATTTACAAAGTTGTCTTAATTTCTGCTGTACAGCACAGGGATTCAGTTATACATATACATCTATTCTTTTTCATATCCTTTTCCATTATGGTTTATCACAGGATATTGATTATAGTTCCCTGTGCTGTACAGTAGGACATTGTTGTGTATTCATTCTATATATAATAGTTTGAATCTGATAATCTCAAACTCCCAGTCCATGCCTCCCTCAGCCCCCTCCCCGCCTTGGTAACCACAAGTCTGTTCTCTATGTCTGTGATAGACTCTGGATTTAATGATACTGAGAGAGACAAGAAAAAGAGCCACATAGTATCCTTCCTGGCTTACAAGAAGAGAGATCTTCCAAATAGCACAAAATTCACAGAGGAGAAGGCCCAGTCAAATAGATTCCAAGTATAACTAAATACATAGGACAGTGAAGAGCTTTATAACAGGGCTGTACTAGTCTTGAATTTATTTAGAAGTCTTGAGGGTTTGCTTTGTCCTAAGGTTTTGGTGTCAGTGAGATATGAGTTCAAATCCTAGGTGTGTAGCATCCTAACTGGGTGGCAATGGGCATTCAGTAACCTTATCTGTAAAATGGACATAATAATATCTATCACTTACAGTTCCTATCAGGCTCAACTGAGACAATGCTTAGTACAATGGTGGCTTACAGAAACTTTTCAGTAAGTGGTTATTCTCATATATTATTCTAACATTGCATGTACTTCCTGTTAGCATTTGTTGAGCCCTTTATAGATACAGCATAGCACCATATGGAATCACAAATATTGCTTCATGTATATTTACAGTAAATCTTGGAGAAAGGTTGGCTTATTACCTAATTGTATATTTATAGAAACTAGAGTGAAGCCTGACTTGGCCAAAAGCAAATGACAAAGCACAGGGGAAGAATCAAAGCTAAAACTGAAAGATCTAGCAGCTCCTCTCCAACCGTTACCCCCAGAAGTATAGTGGAGAGGACTTAAACACAAGCTCAGAGGGGCTTGGAAGACTTCTAAGGAAGAGATCCCAAGACCTGAAATAGCTAGGTGTGGAGAAGGGAGAAGAAATAGCCTGTTGGATCTGGAAGACAAGGGCAGGCAGAGCTTCTCACATGGGGCTTACCCCCTTCCCTCTACTTTCTCTCCCCAAAAGTGTTTATGTCCAAGGTCTCTTTGCAATGTCCCCACCACCACTTCAATTTGGGAGGTGGGCACTATGACCCTTATCGAGTAAAGAATATGTCCAACACAAAATGAGTCCAGGACTTCCCTGGTGGCGCAGGGGTTAAGAATCTGCCTGCCAATGCAGGGGACATGGGTTCGAGCCCTACTCCAGGAAGATTCCACATACCGAGGAGCAACTCACCCCGTGGGTCACAGCTGCTGAGCCTGTGCTCTAGAGTCCATGGAGCCACGACTACTAAGCCCGTGTGCTGCAACTACTGAAGCCTGCACACCTAGAGCCCGTGCTCTGCAACAAGAAAAGCCACTGCACTAAGAAGCCTGTGCACCACAATGAAGAGTAGCCCCCGCTCACCACCACTAGAGAAAGCCCATGTGTAGCAACGAAGACCTAATGCAGACAAAAATTAAAATAAAATAAATGTTTAAAAAATTTTTTTAATTTTTTAAATTAAAAAAAAATCCATCCATACCAGTCACTTGTGTCAATAAATAATGGATGATTGTATGTTTATAGAGCTCATAGAACAAGAATATTCTATATAATTAACAACTGTGCTCTGGGTCACTAAAATAAACAAAATACTAAAATTCATGAAGAGTGCTCAATTTTGCTGGGCATGACAATCAACAATTCTGCAAATTCAGGAGCCAGGGTCACCTTGGCACTTAATTCTAGGTCCAGGCTCTTGCAGGACCCCCAGCTCTGCTATGCTCTCTTTTCTGAGTCAAGAAGGAGAAAGGATCGCCTCTGTTGGTTAAAGTCATTGCAGTGGTAGATCTTAGATATAAATATTTGTGGGCCCACCTCTGCCTTCTTTCCCATTAACAGTACAACACTTCCTTGGGGGTCTGCTCCTTTCTGACTCCATCCATGTGATTCTTTGGAGGCCACCCTTCATGATATCCCACCTACCTAGCCAAAGACAAGAGCATGTAAGAAAGGCTTGAACATCCATGGTACCACCTTCCCCTGGACACAGTGATTACTAAAGGAATAGGTGTGTGATTCCAGTCAGGCTAATCAGTCTTTCCCTTGGATTTTTCTAAATTGAGCTGAGAAGGAAGAGCTCTCTTTCTTTCTCTGGTCCCAAGACTGTAAGGGCGTAAACCTAAAACAGTTACGGCTAGGCTACTACCAGATGGAAAAAGCCCATCTGTAGTGGAAGACAATGAAGTGGACACACGGAGAGGAGATGAACCAGGGTCCTAATGGAGTTCAAGTCCTGGTTTGAGGTCTCTGGTACCAGCTCCACCTTTCCTGGGTCTTAACCTGATGTGAATTGTATTTCTGTCACTTGCAACCAAGAGTCCTGATGAATAGGGAGAGAAAACTCAGCCTGGTACACTCAGGACAAAACAATTGATAAAACAAAAGGAAGAAAACATCCACTAGAGAAACTTTTAGGAGGGACTGTGGGGACTATGAGTCAAGCACTGAAAACAAAAAGGAGGGAGGGTAGATTAGAGCCACCTTGGCTCTTTGTTATATATAAATAATCAACATTTCCTAGACTCCAGACAAGTGCTGAGCTTCTTAACCAGACAGCAAATTTGGACCTTTCATCTCTGCACCTGTACATATACTTCCATTTTTTTTGTGTAGTATTTCAGGAAGTTCACAAACCTCTCCAAGCTAATTAGGAACTGTCTTCCAAGGGCTGTAAATGCAACTGGTATTGATGATGCTACTGATTCATATTTCTCCTTAGCCACTTGCTAGCTGTGTGTCATTATTTAACCTCTCCAAGTCTTAGATACTTCGTTTGTAATATTGAGATGATAAAATACTGAATATAGTAGGGGAATTGAGAAGATAAAGTTGGATGATATATGTAAAGGGATCTGGTACAGTGAGTGGTACATCATTGCCACTGAATTAATGCAACTATCATCATCATCATCATCCTCACCACCAGGTTAATTAATAGATGCTTATAGGTTGATTCACTGAGGATGCACAGACAGCAAGTATTTAACTTTCATAATCAACTATATACTTAATTTTGAACATGACATTCTAATTATGTTTCATTGCATAAATACAGGAGCCCTCTGGTGGTCAAGACCACTTCCAGAACATGCTTAAAACACTACCTTTATTTAAGTGTAAAAAAGAGTCACGTAAGGATATTGCCATTTCCATCCCATTAAAGTCAACTAGAAATAATGGGCTTATATATGGTGTTACGGGCCGAGTTGTGCCCCCTCAAAATTCATATGTTGAAGTCCTAACCCCTAGTCCCTCAGAATGTGACAATATTTGGAAATAGGGTCTTTAAAAAGGTAATCAAGTTAAAATGGGGTCACCAGGTTGGGCCCTACTCCAATATGACTGACATTCTTATAAAAAGAGGAGATTTGGACAGAGGTGCATACAGAGGGAAGATGATATGAGGACATAAGGAGAAGGTGGTTGTCTGCAAGCCAAGGAGAGAGGCTTCGGAAGAAACCAACTCCGCCAACATCTTGATCTGCGACTCCCAGCCTCCAGAACTGGGGGAAAATAAATGTCTGTCATTTAAGCCACTCAGTCTACACTACTTTGTTATAGAATCCCTGGCAAACAAATATATATTGGATTATGATCCCAGTCAATAGACAACATTGGTTTTTCTCTTAGTGTAAATTGTGCCTTCAGACATAATTGAGGTCCATTTGGTTGTAACCTGGGATGATGTATGACATAAAGCATGGCACTAAGGAAGTTAAGGTGAAGGGTTTCTTTCTGGGTTTAGGCCATATGAGATTTACCTTGTTTCGTGGTCAAATATTAGTCATTGAAAACCAAGCCAAGAGGACCTACTAAATATTGTGGAAAGCCAGGAAAAGTCCAAAAATTATCGATCAAAAATAATAGATACATTCATCTTCATTGACACAATCCAACATATATAATGAAATTTAATACTATAAATAATTGCTATTTGTGATATCGTTTTCCTAATTGGCTATAGTTTTAGCTTAAATTTTTGTTCAAACTTTACAAAAGCCCCCTTACTATAGCTATTTTTCTTATTTCTAATTTTAAAGATAATAAAGTGAAAAATCAGAGAAAGTTGGTAAAGAAGGTTAGTTGCAGAGTTACGTTTCAAATCTAGGCTCTTGGACTCCATATCCCATGTTCCTTTTACTACTTCCTGCTGCCTCTTCACATTTTCCATTTCCCATGTACCCCATTGCTGAGATCGTCTTAAAGCACTTTTATTAAATATGAGATTTTTTTTCACAAAGAGATTGGCAGCCATTTGTTCTACAGGCTTGTGTTTATGGATTGAACACATGAAAATAAAGTGGATATAAAATAATGGAACTGGATATAAAGATGGATGTGAGCTCCTCTTTCCAGAGCACCAGATTGATTGGAGATATACAGATCTGAGAAGGTTTCTATACCAGGAAGGGAGATGAGAATAAAGTAAAACATCTTTTCCTCCTTGTGATTTCATGTTATTCTGTGCCATCAGTATTTAATGTGAATTGATGTAATCTTTCCATGTGCAAGGAAGCATACTTTTATTAGAGTAGGGATTCCAAAATTGCCCTTTCTTAGTTTGAAACTAATCTCGTGAATAACTGACCCTAGGTCCCATTTTAATATGGAACATCTAAGAGAGTGTAAATAAGGATTGATGGGAAAATTATTTAATTAGTAAAATTCAGCACTAGCGAAGTGCTCTCACATCAGATAACCAAATTCAAATGTACAAAATTTCTTCATTAAATGCAGTAAGTTTTATTGATTTGGAGTCCATTAATTCATGATAATTGAATCTAGGTCAGGCTGACGTTTACCTCTGAAACTTTCTCAAAGAAAGAATGTGCTAAAGAAAATACTATAGTGAAAACCAGAATAGGTGAAAGCATTTTTATCTTACCTAAGCAATGTATTTGTTTTCAGAAATTTTGGCACATTCATTATAAACCAGTCGTATCTAACTCATGATGCAGGCACAGAGTGAGCTATGTGTTCAGTTTGTGGAATCAATCAGTGAGCACGTGAATGCAAAGTATGGTTTTTTTGCCCCTTAAAGGAGGCCCATGAATGTGTCTGCCCACCAGGATGGTGGTCCTCCCTGTGGTCCGCAGACCAGCAGCAGCAGCATCACTGGCAATTTGTTAGACATGCAAATTCTCAGGCCCCACCTCAGACCTACTGAATCCAAAACTCTGGGGGTGGGGCTCAGCTGTTTGTGTTTTAACAAGCCCTCCAGGGGGTTCTGATGTGCTCTCAAGTGTGAGAACACTACACAAGAAAACAGTTGTTTGTTAGATGTGTGAGTGTTCTTAATTACACTCAAAAGAAATAGAACTGTCTTTCTTTCTGAGTGTTCTGTTTATAAACTCTTTCACTAATTCTGAGACACTGTCTCCCCAGCAAGCCTGAATCAAGGGAGAAGAGCCATACATAACTGGGTGTTTGTTTATGGTGAGGCTAAGGAGCCAAACTGATGCCCAGTGTCCTGACAGAGGAATGAAGGCTCAGCTGCTGGGCCTGGCGGGCCTCCTGCTTATGGAGGATAATGGAAATTGACCAGGATCTGGAGCTTTCAAATGGTCGCAATAATTTTCAAATCTGTTTTTTTCTTTCTCTTATTTATGTCATGTTCCAAATGAAATCCAATCCATATTTTCCCTAATTTACATTTAAAATTGTTCAAATGTGCTGTTGGTAGGAGATGAGTGAGTCCCCAAGAGAGATTATGAACCTACTAAAACTTTTTCTTCAAAACAGGAAGTTGCACTTTACCCAGTGCAAACAAAGTTTAGCTTGAAAAGGCCTGATTTGTACTTAGCATTTTTAGCAAAAAAATTTGGAATAATTTTAATCTTCAAAACACATTTTCTCCCATTCTTCTTACCATCATCAATCTCTCGATGCAGCATCCCCAATCACATATGCTGCCTTTTCTTCTTTTCATCTAAGCTAAGTTATGAGAGCTCTAACCTCATTTTCATAATCACATGTTTGTCTCTTCAGGGATTGTATAATTCTGTAAATGTACTAGTTACACCTAAATTTAATTCAGTTCAACAACCATTTATTATTGCCTGTGCAAGGAAATAGGACTGCCTGTGGGGAGGAAGGAGATAAAAAAATATTTCAGAAATGAATTGATCTCAGCTGAGGAATGACAGTCTTTGTTGCACTAGGTATACTTTGATCATCATTTGCTCCCTAAATTGCCTGAGAATTAGATATAGCATCCATAGCAGATTTCTGAAATTTATTAGAGATTCTAAAGAGGTTCTTCATATTTGGGAACAAATAATTTAACTTGTGGTCTGAAGAAGAGAAGAGGGAGAGAGAATTGTGGCAACCTGCCTGGACCAGGAGAGAATATAGTCAACTATCTTGTGTCTGATTCCTCTGTGTTCCCATAACACTTTGCACCCACCTCCATCTAGCGCTTTTCCTCAAGGTACTACTGATTTCTGTGTCTATTTCTCTTATGAGTATGAGCCCCCTGAGGGCAGGGACTGTTCCTTTCCCAAGCAAGTATTGTGGAGTTGCCCTAGACGCTTGATAAAGCATGTATTTTTCAACTGGTTCCCTTAACTAGTTTGCCACTTCAGACCTCATGGAGGATGACAGAGATATTGTCACTTTGGTCATACACACATAGAAGAGGTTCCCAGCCAGTGGAGGGCAGGGCCTTTCTCACTGAAGGAAGCCAGAGTGGAGGAACAAAGGAGAAGACTTGCTTGGTAACTGGATGTGAAAGCGGAAGAGCCCTGAGGAAATGTGGTGAAATAAGGAAGACAGAGAAGCGAACCACTCTCCACCCTCCCCCACCTGTCTCCATCCCCACTCCATTCAGGCTTCTCATCCTGAGCCAGTGTCCTCGTATTCTAGTCACTAATGCTGCAAAACAAATCACCCCTCCTCCAAAAAAAGAAAGAAAGGAAGAAAGAAAGGAAGGAAGGAAGGAAGGAAGGAAGAAAGAAAGAAAGAAAGAAAGAAAGAAAGAAAGAAAGAAAGAAAGAAAGGAAGGAAGGAAGGAAGGAAGGAAGAAGAAACAAAAAGCAAAAAAAACCCTCTGGCTTAAAACAATAATCATTTTATTTTCTTTCATAGTTTCTGCAAGTCAGGAATTTGGGAAGGGCTCTGCTGGGTGGTTCTGGCATGAAATATCAGACGGTGACCTCAGATGGAACAATGAGGGGCTCAGAGCAGCTGGGGCTTGGCTGGCATCTCTCTCTCTCCATGAAGCCTCAGGGCCTCTCTACACGGTCCCTCCATGTGGCCTAAACTGGGCTTCCCCAAAACATGGGGACTTCAGGGTAGTCAGTCTTCTCCAATGAAGGCTCAGGACTGTGAACTATAGTGTTGCAGTGAGCAAGGTGGCAGTTAAGTTGCCTTTTATGATCTAACTTCAGAAGCCTTGTAGTGTCACTTCTGCCCTACTTTATTGGTTGAAATAATTCCAACAGTCCACCCAGTTTTATACTGCCACCTCATGATGGGAGGAGTATCAAAGCCACACTGTAGAAGAGCGTGTGAGATGGAAGTTACTGTTTTTTGGCCATCTTTGGGGAATATATGGTTTACCACAGCCAGGGAGAGAGCTAACAGCTATGGGGTCTCTTTCCTTCCCACCAAATTTTTCTCCTCATACCCCTCACCCACCCACCCACACATACACCATAGTTCTTATTCTGGTTACATTTTTCTTTTTGTTTTACACTAAGGAAATCTGGCACAACATTAATCTTAAATACCTTAAAGTTTCTGTCCAAGGCATCTGAGTTTAGATTTCATAAGACTTAAAAACACCACAGGTTTGATTGTTCACACACATTCCCAAGTAATTTTCCCGAGGAAATACTATTTCAAATTCTCTGTTAGGGGAAAAAAAAGTTAAACGAAAATCAATACTGATGGGTAATGCTGTACAGAAAATGTGTGTTGTAAGTTATTTTACCACAGAGGTAGTTTCCTGTGGAAACTATGACTGGTGGTAAAGCTCAGTTTTAAAATATTTTGAGACACAAGCCAAAATCTTGGGTGGGGAAAAAGAATTTGCTATTACCCAAAGAAAAGTCAATTACTTAGTACTAACATTTTAAAAGATATGATTTAAGTATATATCATTTCTAAAAGTAATTTGTAGCATGTTCAATAGTAACAAGGATGTATGGGCAGTTAATCACTAATTAATTCAATTCACAACTTGTAGACAATTTTCTCCTTCTAGAAATTATAGTTTTCTTAATAAAGAATTACCATGTTTTTAAATTTCATTGAAAATATCTAAAGCAAGCAGCAAATGGCTATTGGGCTTGGTGAGATAATGACTATTATCCTTAATTAACTCACTAGCAAAAGCTGGCACCGTTCAATATATTCTACATATAAATTATTGCAAAGGGAAGATTCAAGCCATCACAGATTTGTCTTTCAAAAAGGAATATAAATTACCCTTGTCTCTGCTTTCCACATTGATGACCTGTGTAATGAGCTGGAAAGGTAAAATTCAGGAAACCATCTTTATTAACAGTAAACTAAGGACAATTAATAATATTTTTTAAAAAAGGGGGAGAAGTCATTACCCAGGACTGGATAATTGAATTGCAGAAATGTGTTGAAGCTTCACTCTAACTATAAATGCGTTTGCAAGTAATTATCACCCACAGCATAAATAACTTCATAATATCTACCTGAGTCAACATTAGTCAGATTTGCAAAGCACCAAGGAAAATAAGCAATTAGTTGATCGCTTATCCAAGAAAAACATATTACTTAGTTATAAATAATTCTAAAATTCCCAAAGGAATGAGTGGGTGGAGGCTGGTTCTGTACAGCCCATGACCCAATTTCAGGGGATGTGGCAGGGGACCTGCTGATCAGAAGGCCACCTTCTGGTAAACTGTGGCTCAAGCTTCCTTTACTTTTGTGAAATCTTACAGTAATAACACAGAGCTGTAACATATTGAAGTCTGAGGGCTATTACTATGGCCCCTGCCCATAAACAGTACCTGAAGCACATCTCTTGATGAGCCCCAGAACCAAGTTTTCAAAAGACCCTCTGCCAAGAGCTTCAGGTCTGTGAGAGAAAGGCCTCAAAGTGAACCAGGTAATCAGAATGTGAAATTCCTGGACTATACTGTACTAGAAACTATCTGAATAGTACCATGACATAAGTTTTAGTACAAATTATTCATCTCCCCCCACCCCTACCAAAACTTCTGGCTGCTCTGCTGAATCCCATCAAATAATTATTGGGGACTTGTTTCTCTGGAATAAACAGAGGGCAAGACTAACCTTTTTAAAGCTAAAGTTCAGAAGAACATCCGTGTTTGAAATCTCGCTTGTATATTCTCAGCCACCATATTGCCCATGGTTCTTGCGGACAAGGAACCAGCCAATGCAGGTGTTGGAATAATTATGGCCTCTTAGCTCTAGCTTCAGACTGGTAAATTGATGGGCACTGACTCCTCACTGAAAACATTTCTGCCTGGCTCAGTCTGAATTGTCAGAGCTGTTTCTTTGAGGTGTGTATGGGATGTGGTGCCCTAGTTCATCTTAGGAATTTGCTCCTGTGAATGAAGGAAACATGTTATCTGCTTCCTATCTGATTATATGTTTATAAACACATACCTACCTCTAACCTTGTCCACATGCCAGTTCTGGATCAGCCCAAGGCATTCATTTGTTGTCTTAACTTTAGAAACCCTAGACCAATAATTTAAGAAAGCCTAAATCAGTAAAAGCCATCAAATTTCTAGGGAAAATATTTTGTAATACACAAGGTATTGTTAAGCAGAGTTAACTGAGTCTGCACTTCTTTCCTTTTATTCCCCATCTAAAAATCTCCATTCACAACCGAGAGTAGACTGTAGTAATACAAATCGTTTACATATACACCATTTTGTTTCCCCTTAGATTCTGTGTAACAATCTTCCGGGGAGCTGAGGACTTTTCCTCCCTTGTTGCCAGTGAAGATGCTCTATGATTCTGAGAGTTCTGCTATCAGTGGAGAGTGACCATTTAACCCAGAAAGGCCCCCCTGTGTAGTAAAGGACTCTACACATGAGTATAGTTATACCGTCCTGGATTGTTTATTTGCAAAGATCATTTTATATTCAAAGTTTCAGACCCTTGAGCTGACTCATTCAGGTTAAAGGAAAGAGCCAGAATTCGTCAGTCATATACAAAAGATAGCAATATTTTCCTTTGTGTTTTATTTAAAATGTTCTATCTTTTAAAACAATACATATGTGTATTAGCCATCTTAAGTTTTCAAATTATACTTTTATTATTATTATTTGCACCTATTTTTCAAAGTAAAAAACTGTTTTCATCCTTGCTTCAAGGCCCACTCATGAAGTATTAAAGACATGAGAAGCTGAAGGTCTGTGAACCAGCCACCCTCAGGCAGGCACCTTGGTGGTACTCTGTGAGTAACATTTGGATATGCTCTTCTTTAAAAATTGGACTCAGAGGAAAATCAGATTTAGGACTTTGTGGTTGGCATAAGGGTAAGTGTTGAGAAATGTTTCCCTGGCTTGCATGAAGGAAAGAATATGGCCATGCGGAACCTTTTTTAAAAAAACAAACAACCCCTTAATCTTCCTGTTAAACTCAATTTCCTTTTATATGAGGAGTGTGGGACTAGAATTGCCTATTTGAAAGAACTGTAAGGAAACAGTGAAGAAGAATGGGAAAGGGGGCAGCTCCCAGGTCCCTCTATTAGGTCCTATTCTTTTTTTAAAATATATATATATGTATTTTATCGAAGTATAGTTAATTTACAATGTTGTGTTAGTTTCAATTGTACAGCAAAGTCATTCAGTTATACATATATATACACATATATATTTTTCATATTCTTTTCCATTATAGTTTATTACAAGATATTGAGTACAGTTCCCTGCGCTATACAGTAGGTCCTTGTTGATTATGTATTTTATATATAGTAGTGTGTGTATGTTAATCCCAATCTCCTAATTTATCCTTAACCACCTCTTTCCCTTTTGGTAACCATAAGTTTGTTTTATATGACTGTGAATCTGTTTCTGTTTTGTAAATAAGTTCATTTTAGATTGTATTCTTTACATAATGTGTACACACACACACACACACACATTTTCTTACCACGCCTCCCCATCCATGTACATCATGTTCATCAATACCCACTGATCTCAATACCTTTCCTTGGCATGATTCACTCACACCAACTTTGCATTTCCAAGGCAGGAACAACTACATATCCCATATGCATCTCTGTCCTCGATCTGTTTTCCAAATATGTTTCCTGACCACCAACCTCTCCCTTGTCTCCTTAGGGCAAGCATGGAGTCTGCTTCTTTGGCATCTCCCATTGCGAGATAGGACGATGCTGGGGACAAAGGTCTGCGAGACATACTTAAAGAACAAATGACAACGAACCCACTTCCTACTTGTCATGGACATCCAGAATCTGAATGTCCCACAACACCCCTAATCATCTCCTAGATGATGCCTGACATCAGGCATGGACATCACACCTACAAAGAGTGCCTTAGGACCATCTGTATGTGCAGAGTGTGACTGTTGCACATTTTTACTTTCATCCAGTTTAATCCCACCCAAACTCCAGTTTCAAATATGATATTTGATTCTGTCTGCTGAAGTCAACATCTAGCAATCCTGAACCTCTGCAGCAGGAAGACAAGGGACAGTCCCCTTTGGGTAGCATACTTGTCACAGTAGAGGAGGAACTTGGCAGTGTTTACCCTGTTGTATTTTCTAGGGAAGATTCATGGGTATTGCTGTATTACTGTAGTTTAGAAGGTGAAGGCAACGGAGTTAGGTGTCTGCCTGACTCGACTTTGTCCCAGAAAAGAGTGTAAGCTCCTGGTTCCCTGATATTTTAAGGGCAATTCTGGGCTTTTCCCTCGATGTTTATTAAGCCTTTGTTGGAAGCAATAGATGAGCTATCTAAATGTAGTTTGGGACTGTTATCTAGAAGAAATAATGACTTCTATGTACAAAAGCAAAGTCTAAAACTAAAGAAAGTCTTACACAAATTTTGCGTGGTTATTACAAGCCTCAGCAAACACAAAATACACATCCCCAGCAGTTTCAGGGAAAATCTTAGTCCATCTAAGAGATTGACATGGTTCCCTGGGATGCCGGTCAGTTAGAGAACTACATGATGGTCCTGGCAAGGATAGTCATTTTTCACACCTTTTCCAGGGGGAAAGTGATTTGCAAACAAATATATTTGAAAGAGCTATAGAATTAGCCACATGATTTATACTAGCATCAATAATTGAAGAATGAACAGTCTTACTACCAAGTCTGAATTATGCTTGAGTGGCTTAGAAGCCTTTTATTTTTTAATTTTATTATTATTTAAAAAATTTTTAATTTTATATTATAGTTTATTTACAATGTGTTAATTTCAGGTGTACAGCAAAGTGATTTAGTTATACATATTCATATATCTATTCTTTTTCGGATTCTTTTCCTGTGTAGGTTATTACAGAGTATTGAGTACAGTTCCCTGTGCTATACAGTATGTCCTTATTGATTACCTATTTTATATACAGTAGTGTGTACATGTTAATCCCAACCTCCTAATTTATCCCTTCCCCCTTTCCTCTTTGGTAACCATAAGTTTGTTTTCAAAGTCTATGAGTTTGTTTCTGTTTTATAAATAAGTTCACTTGTGTCATTTTTTTAGATTCCACATATGTGATATCATATGATATTTGTCTTTCTCTGTCTGACTTACTTCACTTAGTATGATAATCTCTAGGTCCATCCATGTTGCTGAAAATGTCATTCTCTGTTCATTCTTTTTTATGGCTGAGTAATATTCCACATGTTCTTTATCCATTCATCTATCGATGGACATCTAGGTTGTTAGAAGCCTTTTGTGCATGCAAGGGTCTCCAAGGATCTGCAGATAGTCAGGATGCATCAGTGAATCCACTAGTCAGATATCTTCCCTGTATCCCTTCATCTCCAGTCTCTACCCTTCTCTCCCCTGCTCTACATCAACAGGGCTCCCATGCCCTCTGGCTCCCAGTTGCATTTGGACAATGGAAAGCATCTTCAGAAGATCAGAGATAAAGGAGAGTGTAGTTGAGGTATTTATGGCCCTGGTTCCCTCCCTGAAGCATTGCCTCAGGCTGGCTGCATCCCTCAACCACATTTTCCAGGTAGCTAAATTTCTGATAACTCCAAGACTCACTCATCCTTTCCCAATTCTACTACCTATTCCCTTCCCTCAACCCTTCAGGCCTAGAAGTGGTAACAATTGGTGTCTACAAGTTACAGGGTACTGCACTATCCTTCATCGTTCCCCTATACCAATCAACCCTTAAATTATCTTTTTGGAGTATGCCAACTATTTCTTGTTAGAACTCTGACTTATATACCCATAGACTAGAAAGTCTGGATTTTTCAGGTTCTCTGAAGGACACTTACAAGGCAGTGCATACAATGAAAGGGAAGTGCCAACTACTCAAAAGATCAGTGTGCATTGTGGGAGCTGAGGTCTGCGTGGGGTGGGGGATGCTGGTGGGGAGCAGCAGGGAGAGCTAGTCACATTTTTGTAATTCATCATTTTCTGTCATCAGGGTACACTTCTCTACTGCTCCACTCACAGGCAAGTGGAGAGAAGCTATAGGACACAGAGCCAAGGAAAAGGGACTCTGTCTCCCACCTCATGTCCCCTCCAGGGAACTATGTCCTGAGCTTGTAAGACTCTTCATTGACCAATCTCCCCCTGAAGGTCAGCTTAAGCCAGCTTTATAATTAAGAAGTGAGTGTCCTTTGGAACTATTTTTCTTAAATCTTTTAAACTCTGTAGGAAAGAGTCAAGTGATGAAAAGTTATTGGATGATAAGTTTATGGTAGAGAAATGGTATTTAAATACTCTTAGCCCATATATTTATGAAAATAAACATCAAATTAGCTAAAGAACCAGATATTTTCTTAATGACACTGAAATAAATAATTGTGGAAAATTATCCGAGTCAGCTTGCTACCTCCAGGTAGGGTCAATCATGTTTATTCCATCCAATTCTGCCTATAGCAGAAGATCTTTAGAGAAATGGTATGATAACTGTCTTCCTCACTATCCAGGTCTGCAATGAAACAGAAATGAAGAGTTAACAGTTATGTTTGTAACTGAGGCTGTATAAGTGGTGACTATGGGATAGGCCAGACCAACATTCAATCTCTAATAGAATGTTTCTCTTCCTGTCTCACCCATCCAGCATTGGAATTCAGGAACTCATCACCTGCTTCATGTTTTTAAAAATATAAATATATATTATGTCTGGGCTGACGATAAAATGTCCTGCGGGGAATTTCTGAAACTAATGCACAATCATCGTGGTGCCACCTGGCTTGATCTGTCTAGAGATCATCTTGGTTAATTTCCACTACACTGTATAGCCAATGTTTATATGAACATGACACAGGACTGCTTGAATGGAAAACTGTTTTCTAAGTAAAATTAAGGATTTATTTTATCATGGCATGGGAATGTAAAGATTTGAGGTCAGGTCCTGACTCTGCTACCTAACACCTCTACCTCATGAGTGTGTCACCTTACTGCCAGGGGCTTGTCATCTCAATGACAGGGCTTTGATGCTCTCATGAGGGGGTGGGGGTAGATAATAAACATGGGAAGACGGAAGGGATTAATCGGGATTCTGCTGAAAAAGTTCTGTGTAACAAATGACTCCAAAACTTGATGACTTTTAACAATAAGCATTTATTTCTAGTTCAGGAATCTTAAGATTAGCTGTAGTTCAGCTGGGCCCAGCACCAAGCTTCAACTTGGGCTTAGCTTTGCTCCACATTTCATTCTGGGGCCAGCAGCTACCTGGGGCATGTTCTCATGATTGATGGCAAAAGTATATATATATAAAAAAGAAGTGAGTGGAAATACACAATGCTTTTTAAGATCTCAGCTGGAAATTGACACCCTTTCACTTCTACTAACATTCCATTGGTCAAAGCAAGTCACATGGCCAAGACTAAAATCAATGGGTCAGGGATAATTTTTCTCTCCTGAGGGACACTGCAAACTCACATGGCAAAGGGCGTGGAAGTGCAATTCCATTGCAAGAAAGGAATTAAGAATTGGAAGCATGAATTAAATCTACTACCCCATTAGCCACTAGGCACAGCCTATAATCTCTAAATTTTCCAGTTCTGATCCATGTGCTTGTTCATGCCCTCATATACAGCAGTAAACCCATACATCATCAGTAAACTTTACCAACCAAGCAGAGTTCCAGGTCTTAGAGAGGAGGCCACTGGTTGTCTGAGACAAGGCACCCTGCTATTGGCCAGCCACCCCAAGACAATGCTGAGTTGATATCTGTGGTCTAAATCAGATGTCCATTTCTTGAGGGATCACATTCATCTAAATTCAGGACAGAAAAGAGCTGTCTTCATGTCCCAGAGACATTTTATTCACCCTGATGCAGCTCCAAATGATTCCACAACAGTTTTTAGGTTCTCCAGTACAGTATACTTCTCAGCCCTTCTCAAAAGGTCTCATATAAGCAATTCAATACAAAACTGTGGAAGTTTCCCACAGCAGCTGGCCCAGAAGGCCTGGCAGTGTTGTTGACTGCCAGAAATGCAAATCGCCAGACTTGCATCAACAGAAATCAGGAGTTTCATCTCTCACTCAAATTCGATTGAGTCCTCTTGAAATCTGATCATTAGTCTTACTTGCATGAAAATGTGCATCCAAGTCTGAGTCAGGAAAATCACCAACCTACCCTTCCCAGACCCCTATGGGGTATTCTCTTCCTTCGTTCCCATTTGACCCTAAGAATTACGGGTTGTAGTGGAAATGGCGCAATCTGAACTCTAGCTGCAGACTGTACAAGGGGGCCTCATGTTTATAATTTTTTTTACATGTAAGCTGCCAAGACATATACCCGTAATGTAAACTTCCTTGGTTTGGGTTTATGAATTGGATGTTTTTTTACAAACTCTAAGATCTGCAGGGAAATCACTCTGTCATTTACAACCCAGTTTATTTAACGAGACATTAGTGAAAGAAAGGATGGGAGAGAAACTCAACTTGTGTCTATGTTCCAAGCCTCAACCAAAGAAATACAATTCCTTTCAGATGGGGAGACCTCCCTTCTATGGACAGTCATTCACCAAACCTGTGAGAAACCATCATGGGCTGTTTCCAGGCTGAATCACAGCCATGATTTCATCCAGCTGCTTCACTGTTAGACCAGACAGCTTCAGTCAGATAAACTTGCTGGCCAGAGAGGGAGAGAAAGGATGCTACAAACAAGCTACTGGCCATGGGCCAACATGGTCATCTCCCAATAGTGACGCAGGCTTAGCGCTACTCCTGAAAAAGAAGCTGTCTCCAAATGATGTGGAAATGAGCTCAAGCATGAAATAAGACTTGTTCAGAGAAGATATGATTCTGTTTATATGACTGCTTTAATTAATATCCTCTCTTGAAGCCATTCCAGCATATTCTGTTGATGGAAATTGATTTTTTTTTAAATGTTATTAAGATCAAGTTAGTGAAAGATAACTTTCCCTTTCAAGAGGAGGTGGAGATTTAAAAAAGGAAATATGGAATAAAAATTGGTCTTTGATCAAAGATGAATTTTAACATTCTATAATACTAACAAGGGGCATTGTTTTGGGTGACCATTATATTCAGTTTACCAGAACTTCCTGGGAGAGTTGCTGCTGCTGATTAGTTAGTCCCTTTAGGAAATTTCTTCATTGATGTTTTAGAATCTTTAACTATGTAAAAAACCTCAATTTTTAAAATTTTATATAGATGTGTTGAAATAATGTTCTTTATAGGCAGAGAACAGCAGAAAGAAATGTTTTTTTCTTTGATCGTACCATACTAGTGATCCTGTGTTAACGATCAACTACTGTGTAGCAAATTACCCCCAGACTTGGTGTCTTAAAACAAAATTTAAATTTATTATCATTTACATTAATTATTTTTTATAAACAAATTTATTATCTGACAGTTTCTGTGGGTCAGGAATCTAGGTGTGGTTTACCTGGGTCCTTTGTCTCAGGGTCTCTCACAAGGCTACAGTCAAGGTGTTGGCAGGGCTGTGCTTTCATCTGAAGGCTCTACTGGGGAAGATCTGCTTCCAAGCTCACTCACATGGTTGTTGACCAAATTCAGGTCCTCACAGGTTATTGGACTAAGAGTCTAACTGACTGTTACCTGGAGGCCTCCTTCTATCCCTTTGTCCCCTTGCTGAATGGGCCTCTCCAAAGGGTAGCTTACAATGTGACAGCTTACTTCCTCTAGAGCAAGGGCTCCAAAAAAGAATGAGTGTTTAAGAGATCACAAGCAAGAAGGAAGTCAGTCTTTCTGTAACCCAGTCTCGAAGTGACATCCCATCAACTTTGCTGTTATCTATTTATTAGAAACAAGGCACTAGGTCCAGCCCCCACTCAAGGAGGTGAATACTAACAGGCATAGAACACTGTCAGGCTTTTAGAGACTGCTCAACACTGATCTGTTAGACATTTAATAAAATATTGCTTATGGTAGAGAAAAATATGTTTATACAAACATACTAGAACTTTAAACATAAATGTATGTTGTCCCTATTGAATTAGACAACTTATAAGGCTCTAACTATTCCAGCAATGATAACCTTACTCAAGTATTTTTTGATCAGTTTTTTAAATTCTTTTTTGGTTTCCTTTAATGCTTGTGGCACATTCCATTCTTTGCAGTCCTCCAGCTTCACCTCAGCCCAAAGGGATGGCTTTGCAGGTAGATTTGAATGATAGAGTTAAGAGTTATTCAGATAAATAAGGTTAGTGATCAATGCCAGTAATACTGTTTTTCGTCTTGGCTTTTGTAAATATGAAATAAAAAAAGACTGATTTCTGTATGTGGCTCACAAATTGGCCCAGAAGGCAGCGCCTGAAAAGGATTATTTTGATTTAACCTTCATTTGAGTGTTTAAAATCTGGTACTCATCTGAAGATTTTCAGTCTGCATCCTTCTTAGCTATGGTTTATGTGTTTACACATCTTACTCTGTATCTGATACTTCAGGGCAAATAGAAAGCATAAGGCCACGTTGGGACATGTTGGAACAGAAGGAGACACTAGGGAGAGACTCAGAGTTCCCTGAGGTCTAGAGTGCACCTCCACCCCACAAACACAGTGCTTTTACAGCAGTACACATGGGGATCACCTCTGTGTGCATCAAGACCACCTTTGGGTTTGTAGTTAGTGAGTCAGTATGAGACTGACATATCCCACCCACACCCTGAGACCCCTTCAGGGCTGAGGAAAATCTGAGAACACCCACAGCCACCACCCTTAACCTAGTTGGGAGGAGAGAGCAGCAGAGTAACACACCACAAATAAGGGGAGATTCTTTTATAGGGATCCCTTCCAAACTCAAAATCTTCAGGAGTACAAACGATTTAGACAGAATGCATCCTATTTGCCCAATAAACATCTCGGATTTTGTCAAGTGTAACAAAACTGTCATTTCCATTAAGCTCCATTCTCCTAGGTCTAGGGCTGGAGGTGAGAAACTAGACTCTAGTTCTATGTTGACTTGTTACCCTGTGCAAAATGACCTTGAGCTTCATCCTCCTCTTCCCTCTGACCCCTCCTCCATGACACTGCTTTCCTTTTCTCTAAAGAGCAAACCTGCTACCCTGAGAGATCCAATAATGACTTTCCTGGATGAAGAATTGCATTATTACTGCATATTAAACAAACCCTCATAAAACCCGGAAGCAGTGCTGCCCATGCTCACATCAACAAACTTTTGAGCATGTCATATATTTACCTTCATAAAACTAAGGTAGCAGGATGATCCTTGCAAGTTTTGATTTCTTGATTCCTTTCTGCATCATTTCACTTTGGTGATGACCCCTCCTGCTCTTTGGTGACCAGATTCTCTCACTTTTTGTTGTGGGCTTACATTAGTGGCCCCTAATGGACTGACTATAGTTCCTTGTATTTATGTCCTCTTGTAGGCCCCTCCCACAATACCTTTGAGTTTGGTCACGTGCCATGTGACCTGCTTTGGCCAATGAGACATTAGCAATCATGAAGATGATGCAAGGACTCGTCTTCATAGAACACCCCTTGGAAGATGATTGCCATGCTATAAAGAAGCCCAGGTTAGATGACTGAAAGGATGTTGGAAGGCCATGCACAGAGAAACCCTGGACGACAAGATGCCAGCTTAGAGGTTGCCACCCCAACCAAGCTCCCAGCTGAACTCAGTCATGTGAGTGATCTTGACTATATGACATGAAGCATAAGATGGCCCCAGCTGAGCCCTGTGCATCCAGAGAATTGTGAGAAATAGTAAATCAGTTTTGTTTTGTTTTGTTTTTTAATTTAATTTTTATTTTATGTTGGCATATAGTTGATTTACAATGTTGTATTAGTTTCAGGTGTGCAGCAAAGTGATTCAGTTATACATATACATATATCCATGCTTTTTCAGATTCCTTTCCCATATAGATTATTACACCAAGTTTTGGAGTGATTCGTTGTGTGGTAGAAGATAACTGGAGACTCCTCCTTCCTTTCCTCAACCTTAAAATATGAAAGTATAATACATTAGTCTTTACTTTTGGGGATTGATCACCTGGTTGGAGATGATCTGAAGGTATCTCAGCCAGTAATTGAAGTCTGCATTTCTAAGTGTGGATTGGAAGGTGAGATCATTTGGGGAAAGGGCTGCAATTTCTAGGATTCCACTGTGGGAAGCAGTCAGGAAGAGAGGATCCCTTGTCCCTCATGGCTCAATCTATCCCTTCATCCCTTGCCTTTTCCACTGAACAGCACCCAACTTTTATTCCCTTCATGCCTTTTCATCCATTTAGTTTTTTCTATTGCATTAAAAGATGTTCTTCTGATGAGTTCCTCGGTTTGCTCTTCCATACCCATGTTCCTCCCCTCTCTGCCTCCTCTGTGCCCTGAGGCTAACCTCTACAGTGCTGCATCAGTTGGGCTCACCAGACCCCTGGCTTCTGATTGGGTTGGGCCAATGTGAGACACTGACCGGAAGTCAGAGGGTTGGAGGAGAGAGGCCAGGAAATGTATCTCACCCCTACCTGACCTCCCTGCTAAGCCACAACTTCCTTTATCAACACTGCAGCATCAGTCAGGTAGCCCCTCTCCCACAGCCATAGCTCTTTCTGGGTTCCAGGAACAGCGCCCACCACTTGTCCCTTTAATTCTATGGTGATAATGGCTTCCTACTTTTGTTAGTCCCTGGGGTGTATCACCAATCTTGGTTCCCTTAACTGTATCTGCAATTTGATTAATAGTCCCTTTCTCTTCAATCACTCCTGGACTGTGTCATCTGTTCTCTGCAGGACCCTGACTGATAAAGATGTTAACAAAAAAACAAATTTTACTCATTTTAGAACAATTTTAAATTTCTTATTAATTAGAGCTATGCATAACTGTTAATATCTTCTCACCTACATCAAGCCAAGAGCTGCCGGGATGAGTTGGTATCACTCCAGCCAAAAGCAAAGTTGCACAGGGAAGTTGAAGGAGCAAAATGACCATTTTGGGGTTTTTTTAATTTATTTTTTATTGAAGTATAGTTGATTTACAATGTGTTAATTTCTGCTGTACAGTAAAGTGACTCAGTTATACATTTATATACATTCTTTTTTATATTCTTTTCTATTATGGTTTATCCCAGGATATTGAATATGGTTCCCTGTGCTAAGCAGTAGGACCTTGTTGTTTATCCAGTCTACATATAGTGGTCTGCATCTGCTAACCTCAACCTCCCCATTCCTTCCCCTCACCTTTGGCAACCACAATTCTGTTCTCTATATCTGTGAGTCTGTTTCTGTTTCATAGATAACTTCATTTGTGCCACATTTTAGATTTCACATATGTGATATCATATGGTATTTGTCTTTCTCTGTCTGACTTACTTCACTTAGTATGATAATCTCTAGTTGCATCCATGTTGCTGTAGATGCCATTATTTCATTCTTTTTTATGGCTGAGTAATATTCCATTATACAATATACCACATCTTCTTTATCCATTCATCTGTTGGCGGACATTTATGTTGCTTCCATGTTTTGGTTAGCGTGAATAGTGCTGCTATGAACATAGGGGTTCATGTATCTTTTTGAATTATAATTTTGTCTCGATATATGCCGAGGAGTGGGATTGCTGGGTCATATGGTAATTCTATTTTTAGCTTTTTAAGGAGCCTCCATACCATTCTGCATAGTGGCTGTACCAATTTACATTCCCGCCAACAGTGTAGGAAGTTTCCCTTTTCTCCACACTCTCCCCAACATTTGTTATTTGTAGACTTTTTTTTTCCTGCGCCACGCAACCTGTGGGATCTTAGTTCCCCAACCAGTGGTCAAACCCACACCCGCTGCAGTAGAAATGCGGAGCCTTAACCACTGGACCACCAGGGAAGTCCCTGTAGCGCTTTTAATGATGGCCATTCTGACCAGTGTGAAGTGGTACCTCATTGTATGTTCGATTTGCATCTCTCGAATAATTAGCAATGTTGAGCGTCGTTTCATGTGCCTATTGGCCATCTGTAAGAAAATGACCACTTTGTGTTTCAAGGGGTAAAAAGAGGCCATACTCCTATGCCTGAGATGGAGTCCCTGGGAATGGGAAAAAGAGTGGTGTTTGTAGTTCTGCCGGGAGTGGATGCCTGAATTCCATCTGGCTGGGAGATTGTGCTCTCCTAATGGGCCACAGTGGCCTGGGGCCAGCAAGATTTCACTGTAATGAAGCCAGCAACAGCAGGCACATGGAGGGGACCACGGCCCTCCGGGGGGCTCTGAGTTGAGGAGGGATGGCAGCCATGCAGCAGCAGCCTGACCAACACCAGGAGGGGCTTTCGGGTGTCCAAGAGCACAGACTCTAAGCAACTGGTGGGGTACAGGAGATGGCTGACACAAATGAAAGAGGCTGGGCCTCTTGCCAATCTGGCTCTTAAGTCATTTTAAATTTAATTGATGTGATGGAACGGGATCCCTGAGGGTTATGGAATGGATTTTGGAGAACTGCTTTGCACTGATTATTTTTTCGATTATGGAGATGTTTACAGTAAAAATCTCTTTCATGTGAAATAAGATTCTATAAATACACAGAAAATCACCTAAAATCTCTGTTGCAAGTCACAAGCCAATCTGGAATAGGAGGGTATCTGCTGTAAAACTCACTTGAGATCAATGACCTAATCAGGTCCAGCCACAGGTTAGGGTTAGGTGGTTAATGGAAAAAAGTCATGTTCAATTCCTGGAGACTGGTTTTTGCTATGACTTTCATGTGTAACACACGGAGTCGCAGGACAGATAATTTGAAAGGATACAGTTAAATATTGGGACAAAGAAGGAAGAAGGAAGGAAAGAAGGAAGGAAGGAAGGAGAAAGAAGCAGTTGAAAAAAATACAAAATATTTTGTGTAGAGAGGTTACCAAAAAAATCTCTCTAGAAACATGGCCACATCTTCCCCATGTGCATCACAGAAAGAAAAAAAGAGCTTGCATATCTGGTATGATGACTCTACTCCACTACTTCTCTCATCCCACAATCACTTTTGTAAAGTCTTGAATTATGCATTTTTTTTTCTTTATTTCCAGCTTGTAAATTAGAACTCCCAAACTGGACACAATGAAATGAATGAAACTTTAAATGTATAGAGCTATTGCTACAGTACAAGTACTATATAAACATTATCTCCCTGAATCCTTGCAGCAATTCTAGGCAATTGATTTCATTGCCTCAATTTTGCAAATATGGAAACAAGCATAAAGAGGATCAGTGAAATGCTCAAAGCTTCATGACCAGAAAGCAGTTGGGCTGGGATTTGAGCCCAAATTCATCTTTTTACAACTACTCTACACTGTCTTCTAAACTGGAAATGGGAAAAAAGGTTGGCAGGGGGTGGGGGGTGGGATCAAGTAATTGGGATTTTTGGAAAGTTGACTTATGGAAA
This sequence comes from Hippopotamus amphibius kiboko, assembly GCF_030028045.1. Taxonomy (NCBI): domain Eukaryota; kingdom Metazoa; phylum Chordata; class Mammalia; order Artiodactyla; family Hippopotamidae; genus Hippopotamus; species Hippopotamus amphibius. The sequence continues at coordinate 97,560,008 of NC_080203.1, read as the reverse complement.
CTTTTAAATATCTCCTTTTTTTAAAAAAATACTATTTTGTTAACTATTATTAACACCAACTCTGTACTAGTTTTAATAGTGGTTTTTGACTCCAGACAAAAAATTTAATTAGGAGTGAAAACAGTAGATCTGGGGGAGGGCGCCTTATCCCACCAAGTTGGTTGGGTAATCCAACCACTTCTCTCTGTTTCACCCTCTCATTCTTTGATGGGCTCTTAGAAGGGGACAGCCTTCTCCCTTTCACTTAGTTTTGAGGCGTGTTTTTCGTGCCTGTTCATCAAGGCACGAACAACGAAATCTGCAGAAATAAAATGATTTAGATAATCTTACCATTCTCCAGAACATTTGGTATGAATTCTAGGATAAAAAGCTCCTCTTCCTGCGGAAAAACATATGGATAAATTTGAAGATGCTCATTTGCATTGAATAAGAAAAATAAACTCCCAGAATGCAGTGAGTTGGACTGAATTTTCTCCTCTGCCTCTCACATGGAGGCAGTCCAGTTCTAACCTGCTACAGCTCACCATGTCAATATGAGTTGATCTCTGTTGGCTGCCTTTCTTTCCAAGGACAGAGAGAGACACCGTCCATAGGACACAAGGGAATTTGCCCAGCCTGTTCTGGGCATATAAATCTATGCCAGATCAATAAAGAGAGAGGAAAAAAAGGGAGGTCGAATGACTGAAAATGACAAAGTGTCATATGCTTGACCTAGCTGACCTCTGGTCTACTCCTTATTTCCTATAAGATCATAACCCTTGTGACCTTTGCCATGGAAACTGGGTCAATGTGGCAAGGTGGATTTTGATTGCATTATTCATCTCTGATAATACTCTGAGCAGCTTGCTGATATCTGTGCAGCAGGAATCTGCTTTTGAAAGTGAAATATGAGTTTCTTCTGCATCACTCCAAGCTGACATAAGCAAAGACTCAGTTATACGTGTAAATCAAATTACAGGTGTGAAAATGAAGCTGTGGGAGTCTAGGTGTATGTTAATGAGCATTAATGTCTGAGGAAAACAGTGTCAGTTTATTTTGTAACATATGTTTGACTTTCAAAGCTGCAAATGTGGGAAAACTCACAGGATGCTAGCATGTGTGAATGTGGCAAAATTCACAGTCAAAAGGAGACCAGGGTGATGAAACCATTGCAGCAGTGGCATCCTCTTGCTCATCCCCATCCCACTTTCGGCCCAAGAGCAGCTGCCCGTGGGTGATGCAGAAGATCAAGAAAAATATGTTTGGTTCTAGGTGAGAAACAGAATTAAAGCTGTATCACAGACATATTTGCAGTAGGATGGTCCCTGGAACCAGTGTCCAGTGGTGTGCTGGTAAATGTTTAACAATCAGATTTCCAGGAAATAAAAATCCCTGATCTGGAGGGATGCCAATTTCCTTAGCATCAATACTTCTACCATAGTCAATTTCAAGCTATCGACATGACCTCACTCAATGCAGAGTTGGGGAGAAATGTGGAGCTGGTTCCAAGATGCCAGAGTATGACCCTTCCCTTCTCCAACCCCAAGCACTCCACTTGAATGGGGCACTCCACTGAGTGATATGAAATTGACTGGTTTCTGTCTCAGAAGAAAAATGACAGAATCCTCGGGGGTTTTGCTCACACTGGCTCCTCTACATCAAACACTTTTCTCTATCCATCTGCAGCCCTACTACTCATCCTTCAGGTTAGTATAGAAATCTCACTTGGCTCCCCAACCCCAAATCAGGTGAGGTTCCCTTCCTACAACCTTGGGGTTCATGCCCAGATAACATTCTGTTTTAGTCTGTCTATTGCTCTGCGAGCTCCCTGAGAGCAGGACCTGATCTCCTTCACCTTTAAGCCTCCGGAGTTTAGAACAGTACCCTGCACAGAATAGGGGCCTTAACAAAAGCTTATTTATTGATTTAAGCCAGGAGGAAGGGAGAGAAAGAGTGAGTGACAGACCTTGAATTACCATCCTCCGAGAAACACAGCTAAGCAATTGATAGTCACAAAAACAACGTGTTTTGAAATGTGTTCGTTTACTTGATCACTTTGATTACAAATCATTGATTTAGCTATCTAGCATTTCCATGTGGGCTGCATAATGTGGCTTTGGACTGAGACTCCCTGGTTTGAACTCAGTTCCTTCACTTACAAGCTCTGTAACTTGGGGATCAGCTCCATATTTTTTTCTGTGCTTTAATTTCCTCTTCTGCAAAATGGGGAGAATTATTCATAGCATGTAGCTCATAGAGAGGCTGCAAGAAATGAGGAAGCAGTGTGTTTAGCATTTAGCTGAATATCTGGCTCATTTGGCTCATAACTAATACTGATAAATTCTTCTGCATATTTTCTGTCAATTGATTTAACCAGAACAAAAAGTCTTTCCCAAGCCATAAACACCTAGCTCAAGAATGCCATGTACATACAAACAGCCAGTGATTGGTTCTTTACCTCAGCCTTTGTCCACCCACCCCATGACTACTCCCATTAGGAGGTGCAGTGACAGACACCAGGGCCAATGGTGCTTGGCCAGCACCTCCTTTCTTGTCTTTTAGATTATGTATATCTTAGTTCACTCTCCATCTTGGGTGATCCTGCTCCTCCTCTTCACTCCTCTTTGCCTTTTCTCTGTTACTACACACGCTCTCTGTTTCTTCTCCCATCCCTCTTCTACTTTTTCTCCCTCCCCCATTTGTGAGCTCCAAATAGCCCCTTCACATGAGTTGTACATAAACATGAGGGAGACAGAAAGTGAAATAAAGCAAAATAGAAAATCATCATAATTAACCTCTAGAGACCTTTAAAGAAACCTGGAACACTCCCCCAGTCACATTTTATCTTTTCAAATGCTTCCAAGCATGCTTTTATCCAAAACCCCAGCATTCTAAATCATTAAAAACAAAGTGTATTTTTTTCAATTGCAATTTTATTGAGATATAATTGACATACAGCACTGTATAAGTTTAAGGTCTACAGCATAATGATTTGACTTATATATATCATGAAATGATTACCACAATAACTTTAGTGAACATCCATCATCTCATACAGATACAAAATTAAAGACATAGAATAGGACAAATTCTTAGAAAAGTACAACCTTCCAAGAATGAACCAGGAAGAAAAAGAAAATATGAACAGACCAATCACAAGCACTGAAATTGAAAATGTGATTAAAAACCTTCCAGCAAAAAAAAGCCCAGGGCCAGATGGCTTCACAGGTGAATTCTATCAAACATTTAGAGAAGAGCTAACACCTATCCTTCTCAAACTCTTCCAAAATATAGGAGAAGGAGGAACACTCCCAAACTCATTCTACGAGGCCATCATCACCCTGATACCAAAACCAGGCAAAGATGTCACAAAACAATAAAATTACAGGCCAATATCACTGATGAATATAGATGCAAAAATCCTCAACAAAATACTAGCTAACAGAATCCAACAGCACATTAAAAGGATCATACACCATGATCAAGTGGGGTTTATCCCAGGAATGCAAGGATTCTTCAATACATGCAAATCAATCAATGTGATACACCATATTAACAAATTGAAGGAAAAAAAACTATATGATAATCTCTATAATGCAGAAAAAGCTTTTCACAAAATTCAACACCCATTTATGATAAAAACTCTCCAGAAAGTGGGCATAGAGGGAACGTACCTCAACACAATAAAGGCCATATGTGACAAACCCTCAGCCAACATCATTCCCAATGGTGAAAAACTGAAAGCATTTCCTCTAAGATCAGGAACAAAACAAGAGTGCCCACTCTCACCACTGTTATTCAATATAGTTTTGGAAGTTTTAGCTATGGTGAAAAGAGAAGAAAAAGAAATAAAAGCAATCCAAATTGGAAAAGAAGTAAAACTTTCACTGTTTGTGGATGACATGATACTATACATAGAAAATCCTAGATGCCACCAGAAAACTACCAGAGCTAATCAATGAATTTGGTAAAGTAGCAGGATACAAAATTAATGCGCAGAAACCTCTTAAATTCCTATACACTAACAATGAAATATCAGAAAGAGAAATTAAGGAAACACTTTCATTTACCATCACAATAAAAAGAATAAAATACCTAGGAATAAACCTACCTAAGGAGGCAAAAGACCTGTATGCAGAAAACTATAAGACTGTTGAAAGAAATCAAAGATGATACAAACAGATGGAGAGGTGTACCATATTCTTGGATTGGAAGAATCAAAATTGTGAAAATAACTATACTACCCAGAGCAATCTAGAGACTCAGTACAATCCCTATCAAATTACCAATGTCATTTTTCACAGAACTAGAACAAAAAAATTTACAATTTGTATGGAAACACAAAAGACCCTGAATAGCCAAAGCAAACTTGAGAAAGAAAAATGGAGCTGGAGGAATCAGGCTCCCTGACTTCAGACTATACTACAAAGCTACAGTAATCAAGACAGTATGGTACTGGCACAAAAACAGAAATATAGATCAATGGAACAGGATAGAGAGCCCAGAGATAAACCCACGCACATATGGGCACCTTATCTTTTACAAAGGAGGCAAAAATATACAATGGAAAAAAGACAGCCTCTTCAATAAGTGGTGCTGGGAAAACTGGATGTAAAAAGCTACATATAAAACAATGAAATTAGAACAGTTCCTAACACCATATACAAAAATAAACTCAAAATGGATTAAAGACCTAAATGTAAGGTCAGACAGTATAAAACTCCTAGAGGAAAACATAGGCAGAATACTCTATGACATAAATCACAGCAAGATCCTTTTTGACCCACCTCCTAGAGTAATGGAAATAAAATCAAGAATAAACAAATGGGACCTAAAGAAACTTAAAGCCTTTTGCACAGCAAAGGAAACCATAAACAAGATGAAAAGACAACCCTTAGAATGGGAGAAAATATTTGCAAACAAAATAAGCAGCAAAGGATTAATCTCCAAAATATACAAGCAGCTCATGCAGCTCAATATCAAAAAAGCAAACAACCCAATCCAAAAATGGGTGGAAGACCTAAATAGACATTTCTCCAAAGAAGACATACAGATGGCCAAGAGGCACATGAAAAAATGCTCAATATCACTAATCATTAGAGAAATGCAAATCAAAACCACAATGAGGTATCACCTCACACTGCTCAGAATGGCCATCATTAAAAAATCTGGAAATAATAAATACTGGAGAAGGTGTAGAGAGAAAGGAGCCCTCCTGCACTGTTGGTGGGAGTGTAAATTGATACAACCACTATGGAGAATAGTATGGATGTTCCTTGAAAAACTAAAATTAGAATTACCATATGATCCAGTAATCCCACTGCTGGACATATACCCAGTGAACACCACAATTCAAAAAGATACATGTACCACAATGTTCATTGCAGCACTATTTACAATAGCCAGGACATGGATGCAGCCTAAATGTCCATGGACAGATGAATGCATAAAGGAGATGTGGCACATATATGCAGTGGAATATTACTCAGCCATAAAAAGGAACAAAATTGAGTTATTTGTGGTGAGGTGGATGGACCTAGAGTCTGTCATACAGAATGAAGTAATTCACAAAGAGAAAAAAAAATACCATATGCAGATGCATATATATGGACTCTAGAAAAATGGTACTTATGAACCTAGTGACAGGGAAGGAATAAAGATGCAGACATAGAGAATGGACTTGAGGACATGGAGGGAGGAAGGGGAGGATGGGATGAGTAGCGTTGACATATATACGCTACCAAATGTAAAATAGGTAACTAGTGGTAAGCTGCTGCATACACAGGGAGATAAGCTCGGTCCTTTGTGATGACCTAGAGGGGTGGGACAGGGAGGGAGGGAGGGAGGCTCAAGAGGAAGGGGATATGGCGATATATGTATAAATATAGCTGACCCACTTTGTTGCACAGCAGAAACTAACACAACATTGTAAAGCAAATATATTCCGATAGATGTATAAAAATAGACAGAAAAAAATTTTTTCCTCGTGATGAGAACTCAGAATTTATTCTCTTAACAATTTTCATATATAACACACAGCAACGTTTATTATATTTATCGTATGTACATTACATCCTCAGTACTTATTTTTCTTTTAACTGGAAGTTTGTACGTTTTGACTGCCTTCACCCCAAAACACATATTTTAAAGTTTTTTCCTTAATAACTCATCTTGCAAAAGCTTTGTTTCCAACTAAATGCACATTATTTGTGCTAATAATATCCCAACTAAAATTTTTCTGCTAAAGATATTCTAAAATGATTCCAAATAAAATGTACATTATGATTAGTGTTGTTTTTCTTGGGGAGGGGGGGATACACATTAACTTGAGAACCTGGACATCCCAATAACATTGCTTCTATAGGAAAATATTGTAGAGCATGAACTCTAAATGAGAACTCCTTGTCTATGCTGTTGATTACAAATAGTTGAAATTATGGGCTTCTTTTGTCACTCAGTGTCTTTTTAGCCCCAGGGAAGCCCAGGGAAGGAGAGATTACCCCAAGCACCACATACACACCAATAAAAACACACTCAGGGTGCAACCTTTTCAAGGGACATGTGCTTCACTACAAGAAACAATCCTTTGCTTTTGTAAGATAGTCTGTTCAGAATGTGTGGAGAGTGAGTACAGCAGGACCCAGCAGGATGTGTGTTTTGCTGAATATCAGCATGTTGATCCTAGGCACATAGCTTATCTGCTTTGCTCAAAAAAACATATTCCTGCACTTTTGTAGAATTGGATAGCAATCAACACAGGGACTTCACACCGGCTCACCATGAATGCTGTTTAACTGGAAAGCTAGGGTGTTAGGGAACCTGCCCTTTAGAAGTCCAAACTGAGTTCAACTATTTCTTATCCAGTGACCTTTAACCTTGCTTTGAAAAACTCCTCTTAGTGCAGGAATAACCACTATATGACTCCAAATATATAGTACTATATAAATGATAGTCATGATATTAAATTAAGATAGATTGGTAGGCTAGCAAGAAAGTCTTTATAAGGAGCAGTATACTGAGGTGTCATTCCTAATGGCAGTTACCTAGAGAAGAAGTATTTCTTTAAATCAAAGCCAGACCTGAAGATAAGATTTTAAGTAAGTAGAGGAAACTTAGTATGTGTAATCAAGTTATCTTGGAAAGCCCTGGGTGATAGGAAGGGCCACTAAATACAGTTGAGCAGGTTGTTCACTGTGCAAAAGTGCCTGTTTTGGGGAGTAAGTTGAGGCTGAAATTCAGGCTACCCTCTGCTCCCCAAGAGAAGAAGCTACAGAGCTGCATCTACAGAGCTGCATCTGTCAAATTCACACAAAAATGCCTTATAGGCTAACCAAGGCTCTGGGTGACAGGCTTCATGATAGCACCAGTCAGATGGCAACAGAAGCAGAGATATAAAAGGGTCAAGCAAGAGCTTGACAATTTGGGCTTTGGTACACAAATCCCAACACAGTACATGAAAGGGCATATGGGCTAAAAGCCCTGGAAACACGCTGACCTAGCCAGGGTCCAAAAAACTATTTGTGAATCTTGTACCACTATCTGTGTTTATTTCCCTTTGTTTTTCCTTAGAATTGTATAAAACTTTTATGAAAGTTCCAGTCTGTCTTGACTGTGTTTAGAGGAACCATGGGAAAGGTTTTGTTTGACGTTTGGGTCACAGTATTAGAGAGTCATCTGCCCCCAGGGCCCAGAAATGTGCTTATGGAAGAAATTAGAACTGCCTACCTTCACCCCCACCCCTCCCTCTCAGGGGGCCTTATAGAGTTCAGCCTATTTGGGAACCCTTTGGCTTGGTTTTCCTTTTAATTCATGGAAGTTAGGAAATTTAGTACAATTTCTTTATGTCTTTTTTCAGGGAGGCGATAGATGCTGAGGGCCCTCCAGCCATTACCATAGTGGATTCTCTTTGGGGGAACAAAGGAAATTACCCAGAAAGAGAGTGATAAAACACTAATTCTGCTTTTCATGAGGATCTTCAAGGAATTCCATAAGATTGTAACTTTCATCTCAGCCTCTCTTAAGGAGACTCAGGCATTCACTCTAGCAACCATCTGAGTAGGAAGCCATCTGTTTGGGTGCCTTCTCCTCATAAAGTTGTGAAAAAAATTTTTTGCCCTTTCTAGCACTGTCAAGGCTTCCAGAAGGGCCTGAAATCATCACACAGTTGGCAAGCAAGTGAACAAAATCAACTGTTGATCCTTCAGCCCTTAGAGTGAGGACTTGCCTTTTTTCTTCCCAGTAGGACAAGATAGCTCTGGGTTATCTTAAGCTGGCACGTAAGAATGTTGGGGAATTTTAGAGATGAAGCTGGATTGTCTGTCTTGTCAGAAACATCTTATATGGTGCGTGTACAAATTCCCTAGACTCAGTAAGAACTGCCTTAAACTCTCAGTGTGTTGCTCTAACGCCAGAGAAAGACCAATGCCTTGGACTGTATTCTGGACACACAATGTGTACCACGGCCTGGGGAAATCTGAAAGCTCACCAATGATATCACTTTCTATTTCTTTTCTTTTTTAAGCTCTTTATTGGAATATATTTGCTTTACACTCTTGTACCAGCGTTTGAGGTACACCAAAGGGAATCAGTTGTATTTATACATATATCCCCATATCCCCTCCCTCCCGTGACTCCCTCCCACCCTCCCTGTCCTGGCCCTCTAAGGCATCACCCATCATCAAGTTGATCTCCCTTTGTTATACAGCAACTTCCCACTAGCTATCTATTTTACACTTGGTAGTGTATCTATGTCTATGCTACTCTCTTACTTCATACCAGCTTCCCCTTCACCCCCCCCACCCCAGCCCCGTGTCCTCAAGTCCATTCTCTACATCTGCATCTCCACTCTTGTCCTGTCACTGGGTTCATCAGTACCATTTCTTCAGATTCCATATATATGTGTTAGCATATAGTATTTGTTTTTCTCTTTCTGGCTTACTTTGCTCTGTATGATAGTCTCTAGGTCTATCCACCTCATTACATATAGTTCAATTTCATTCCTTTTTATGGCTGAGTAATATTACATTCTATATATGTGCCACATCTTCTTTATGCATCCATATGTTGATGGGCATTTAGGTTGCTTCCATGACCTGGCTATTGTAAATAGTGCTGCAATGAACATTATGGTACATGTTTCTTTTTGGATTATGGTTTTCTCTGGGTATATGCCCAGCAGTGGGATTACTGGATCATATGGTAGTTCTAATTTTAAGGAACCTCCAAATTGGTTTCCATAGTGGCAGTACCAGCTTACATTCCCACCCACAGTGCAGGAGAGTTCCCTTTTCTCCACACCCTCTCCAATATTTATTGTTTCTAGAAGTTTTGATGATGGCCATTCTGAAGGGTGTGAGGTGATACCTCATTGTGGCTTTGACTTGCATTTCTCTAATGATTAGTGATGTTGAGCATCTTTTCATGTGTTTGTTAGCCATCTGTATGTCTTCTTTGGAGAAATGTCTATTTAGGTCTTCCGCCCATTTGCGGATTGGGTTATTTGCTTTTTTGGTTTTAAGCTTCAAGAGCTGCTTGTATATTTTGGAGATTAAGCCTTTGTCCATTGCTTCATTGGCAAGTGTTTTCTCCCATTCTGAGGGTTGCCTTCTTGTCTTGTTTATGGTTTCTTTCACTCTACAAAAGCTTTTAAGTTTCCTTAGGTCCCATTTGTTTCTTCTTGATTTTATTTCCGTTATTCTAGGAGGTGGGTCAAAAAGGATCTTGCTTTGATGTATGTCATAGAGCGTTCTGCCTATGTTTTCCTCTAGGAGTTTTATAGTGTCTGGCCTTAGAGTTAGGTCTTTAATCCATCTGGAGTTTATTTTTGTGCATGGTGTTAGGAAGTGTTCTAATTTCATTCTTTTACATGTTGCTGCCCAGTTTTCCCAGCACCACTTATTGAAGAGGCTGCCTTTTCTCCATTGCATATTCTTGCCTCCTTTGTCAAAGATAAGCTGCCCGTATGTGCTTGGGTTTACCCCTGAGTTCTCTATTCTGTTCCATTGACCTTCCTTTCTCTTTTTGTGCCAGTACCATACTGTCGTGATCACTGTGGCCTTGTAGTATAGTTTGAAGTCAGGAAGCCTAATTCCACCAACTCCATCTTTCCTTCGCAAGATTGCTCTGGCTATTTGGGGTCTTTTGCATTTCCATACAAATCGTAAGATTTCTTATTCTAGTTCTGTGAAAAATGCCATTGGTAATTTGATCGGGATTGCATTGAATCTGTAAATTGCTTTGGGTAGTACAGTCATTTTCACAATATTGATTCTTCCAATCCAGGAACATGGTATGTCCCTCCATCGGTTTGTATCATCTTTGATTTCTTTCATCAGTGTCTGATAGTTTTCTGCATATAGGTCTTTTGCCTCCTTAGGCAGGTTTATTCCTAGGTATTTTATTCTTTTTGTTGCAATGGGAAATGGGAGAGTTTCCTTAATTTCTCTTTCTGCTTTTTCATTGTTAGTGTATAGGAATGCAAGAGATTTCTGCGCATTAATTTTGTATCCTGCTACTTTACTAAATGCATTGATTAGAGCTAGCAGGTTTCTGGTAGAGTCTTTAGGGTTTTCTATGTATAATATCATGTCATCTGCAAAGAGTAACAATTTTACTTCTTTTCCAATTTGGATTGCTTTTATTTCATTTTTTCCCCTGATTGCTGTGGCTAAAACTTCCAAAACTATGTTGAATAATAATGGTGAGAGTGGACACCCTTGTCTTGTTCCTGTTCTTAGAGGGAATGCTTTCAGTTTTTCACCATTTAGAATGATGTTGGCTGTTGGTTTGTCACATATGGCCTTTATTGTGTTGAGGTACGTTCCCTCTATGCCCACTTTCTGGAGAGTTTTTATCATAAATGGGTGTTGAATTTTGTGAAAAGCTTTTTCTGCATTATAGAGATTATCATATAGTTTTTTTCCTTCAATTTGTTAATATGGTGTATCACATTGATTGATTTGCATGTATTGTAGAATCCTTGCATTCCTGGGATAAATCCCACTTGATCATGGTGTATGATCCTTTTAATGTGCTGTTGGATTCTGTTAGCTAGTATTTTGTTGAGGATTTTTGCATCTATATTCATCAGTGATATTGGCCTGTAATTTTATTGTTTTGTGACATCTTTGCCTGGTTTTGGTATCAGGGTGATGATGGCCTCGTAGAATGAGTTTGGGAGTGTTCCTCCTTCTGCTCTATTTTGGAAGAGTTTGAGAAGGATAGGTGTTAGCTCTTCTCTAAATGTTTGATAGAATTCACCTGTGAAGCCATCTGGCCCTGGGCTTTTGTTTGTTGGGAGATTTTTAATCACAATCTCAATTTCAGTGCTTGTGATTGGTCCGTTCATATTTTCTATTTCTTCCTGGTTCAGTTTTGGAAGATTTTACTTTTCTAAGAATGTATCCATTTCTTCCAGGTTATCCAATTTATTGGCATATAGTTGCTTGTAGTGGTCTCCCATGATCTTTTGTATTTCTGCGATGTCAGTTGTTACTTCTCCTTTTTCATGTCTAATTCTGTTGATTTGCGTCTTCACCCTTTTTTCCCTGATGAGTCTGGCTAATGGTTTATCAATTTTGTTTACCTTCTCAAAGAACCAGCTTTTAGTTTCATTGATCTTTGCTATTGTTTCCTTCCTTTCTTTTTCATTTATTTCTGATCTGATCTTTATGATTTCTTTCCTTCTGCTCGCTTTGGGGTTTCTTTGTTCTTCTTTCTCTAATTGTTTTAGGTGTAAGATTAGGTTGTTTATTTGATATTTTTCTTGTTTCTTGAGGTAGGACTGTGTATTGCTATAAACTTCCCTCTTAGAACTGCTTTTGCTGCATCCCATAGGTTTTGGGTTGTTGTGTTTTCATTGTCATTTGTTTCTAGATATTTTTTGATTTCCTCTTTGATTTCTTTAATGATTTCTTGGTTGTTTAAGAGTGTATTGTTTAGCCTCCATGTGTTTGTATTTTTTACAGTTTTTTTCCTGTAATTGATATCTAGTCTCATGGCACTGTGGTCAGAGAAGATGCTTGATATGATTTCAATTTTCTTGAATTTACTGAGGCTTGATTTGTGACCCAAGATGTGATCTATCCTGGAAAATATCCCATGTGCACTTGAGAAGAAAGTGTATTCTGTAGTTTTTGGATGGAATGCCCTATAAATATCAATTAAGTCGAGATGGTCTAATGTGCCATTTAAAGCTTGTGTGTCCTTATTTATTTTCTGTGTGGATGATCCGTCCATTGATGTAAGTGGGGTGTTAAAGTCTCCTACTATTATTGTATTACTGTCGATGTCCCCTTTTATGGCTGTTACCATTTGCCTTATGCATTGAGGTGCTCCTATGTTGGGGGCATAGATATTTACCAATGTTCTATCTTCTTCTTGGATTGATCCCTTGATCATTATGTAGTGTCCTTCCTTGTCTCTTGTAATAGTCTTTACTTGAAAGTCTAATTTGTCTGATATGAGTATTGCTACTCCAGCTTTCTTTTGACTTCCATTTGCATGGAATAACTTTTTCCATCCCTTTACTTTCAGTCTATATGTGTCCCTTGGTCTGAAGTGGGTTTCTTGTTGACAGCATATGTAAGGGTCTTGTTTTTGTGTGCATTCAGCCAGTCTGTGTCTTTTGGTTGAAGCATTTAATCCATTTACATTTAAGGTGATTATTGACATGTATGTTCCTATTACCATTTTCTTAAGTGTTTTGGGTTTGTTTTTGTAGGTCTTTTCCTTCTCTTGTGTTTCCGGTTTAGAAACGTTCCTTTATCAATTGTTGCAAGGCTGGTTTGGTGGTGCTGAATTCTCTTAACTTTTGCTTATCTGTAAAGCTTTTGATTTCTCCATTGAATCTGAATGAGATTCTTGCTGGGGAGAGTATTCTTGGCTGTAGGTTTTTCTCTCTCAGGACTTTCAGTATATCCTACCACTCCCTTCTGGCCTGCAGAGTTTCTGCAGAGAGATCAGCTGTTATCCTTATGGGGTTTCCCTCATATGTTATTTGTTGCTTTTCTCTTGCTGCTTTTAATATCTTTTCTTTGTGTTTAATTTTTATTAGTTTGTTTAATATGTGCCTCCATGTATTTCTCCTTGGTTTTATTCTGTATGGGACTCTCTGTGCTTCTTAGACTTGATTAATTATTTCCTTTCCCATGTTGGGGAAGTTTTCCACTATAACCTCTTGAAATATTTTCTCAGACCCTTTCTTCTTTTCTTCTTCTTCTGGGATGCCTATTATTCAAATGTTGGTGCACTTAATGTTGTCACCAAGGTCTCTGAGACTGTCTTCCATTCTTTTAATTCTTTTTTCTTTTTCCTGCTCTGTGGCAGTTATTTCCCCCATTCTATCTTCCAACTCACTTATTTGTTCTTCTGCCTCAGTTATTCTGCTGTTTATAGCATCTAGAGTATTTTTAATTTTGGTTATTTTGTTATTTGTTACTGTTTGTTTGCTCTTTAGTTCTTCTGAGTTCTTATTAACTGTTTCTTGTATTTTCTCTATTTTGTTATCGAGATTTTGGATCATCTTTACTCTCATTACTCTGAATTCTTTTTCAGGCAATTTTCCTATTTCCTCTTCATTTATTTGGTCTTGTGTATTTTTACCTTGTTCCTTCATCTGTGACATATTTTTTTGTCATCTCATTTTCCCCCCACTTTGGATGGGTGGGATTGTGTTCCTGTCCCACTGGGTGTTTGGCCTGAGGTTTCAAGCACTGGAGTTTGTTGGCTGTTGAGTATAGCTGGGTCTTGGTGTTGAGGTGAGAACCCCTGGGAGACCTCACTCTGATGAATATTCCCTGGGAACTGGGTTTCCCTGTTAGTCCAATGTTTTGGACTCAGAGCTCCCACCTCAGGAGCTCAGGCCTGACCCTGGGCTTGTGAGTCAAGATCCCACAAGCCATATGGAGCAGGAAAATGAAAAAAAATTTTTTTAAGTAGGAGAACAGCAGAATGATAGCAAGATAAGAAAATATGATAATAGGAAACTAGCAGATGTTAGAAAAAATTTAAAAAAAAAGATGGAACAACAACTGGAAGGTAAAACAACCACAATAGCCTGAGGATGTGGGAAGAAAAAAACAGAAAAAGAAGAAGAAAAGGCAGAAAAGGCCTTGGCTGTGGGGGCGGGGCTTAGACAAGGGGGGTTGGGGGGTAGGGGGGGAAGTTAGGCAATCGGCATGGCCTACACTTAGAAAAGGCCCTGGGGGTGGTGGGGAATGGGGCTTAGGACCAATGAGGCAGAGGGGCCCAGGAATGCCTCTGGTCCTGGGAGCAAAGGACCAGGTCAAGGTACCCAGCAGGCTCCCTGGGCCTGAGTTGGTGGGAGAGATGCTCAGCACCTCCCCTAGTCCTGCAGTCTCAGAGAGTCCCTCCCCCTTGGGTTCTCTTCTTCCTCACCCACTCTCTCCTATTCCTCTAGGACCGTCACAGCTGCAGGGGGCACTGGAAGGCAGCAGACCAGACTGTGACTCCCAGCAGGCTTCCCAGGGCCAACTGGGCTAGGGTAACACCTGCAGCACTTCCCCACATCTCCCAGTCTCGTAGGGTCCCTGTGTGTCTCTCTTCCTCTCCCCCGCCCCCCACTCTCTTAGGTCCCAAGCAGCTGGAGGGGGCCCTGGAGTGTGAAAGACCAGGTCTGTGAGCCTAGTAGGCTTCCTAGGGCTAGTGGGCAGGGGAAATACCCTCTCTGCTTCCCTTGATCCTCCAGTCCCAGAAGGTACCCTCCCCTGCCCCCCTCTCCTCTTCTCCCTTGCTTTCCTTCTACACCCCAGGACCAGTGAGACCTGGAGGTGCCCCTGGAGGACTGAAGACCAGGCCTGGGGGTGCAACAGGCCTCCCGGTGCCAAGTGGGTAGGGAGATTTCCCACAGCGTCTCCCCTGATCCTCCAGTCCTGCAAGGTCCCCCCCCCCCCCCGCCACTGTCTGCCTCCCTTCCTCTTCTCCTCTCTTCCCTCCCTCCGACGCCTGTATGACCCACTCAGCCAGAGAGACGGAGGGACCAGACTCCGGAGCCCAGCAGGCCCACCGGACCCAAGTGGGCAGGGGAAAGGTCCTCCACACCTCCCCTGGTCCTCTGTTCCCAGAGTGTCCCTCCCCCCTTCTGCCTCTCTTCTTTGCCCCCCACTGCTTCCCTCCTGTACTTCTAGGACCAACAGCTGGGAGGAGACTTGGAAGGTGGAGGACCCACCCAGAAGAAATACCCGGTGGCGCCTCCCCTATTCTTCTGACCTGGAGAGATCCCTTCCCACCCTCACTGTCTGCCTCTCTCCCTCTCACCTCCCCCCCCCCATGCCCCCAGGACCCTCGCGCCGGAGGGGGGCCCGGAGAGTGAAGGACAGCTGAAACGCCCTCTTGCCTCCCCGTCCCCCAATCTCAAAGCCCCCACCCCCTCCTGTCTGCCTCTCCACCTCCTCGCCCCACCTCCCTCCTTCCCACACCCCCAGGACCCAGGCAGCCTGGAGGGGGCCCTGGAGGGTGGAGGACCCTGCTGGGGAACTCAGCAGGCCCCCAAGCCGGAGAGCTCAGCAGGCCTCCTGGCCTCCTGGGTGGGAGAAACCCAGTTGCGGTTTCTCCGATCTCCCCAGCCCCCAGCAGTCCCTCCAGGTGGGAACCTCCCCCCTCACCCAGCCACCCCCCAGGGGTGCCGGTCCTGTCCAGCTTCCCCTTCCCCGACCCCCTGACTTCCCCCAGGTCCTACCCGGTTGCTCTGGGGTTCCTGTGGTCTACTTGGGCCTCAGGTCCCCCGCCAGCCTCTGGCAACTGTCCTATTTGTGGGGAGACGCCATCTCCGTGTCTTCTCATGCTGCCATCTTGACCCCCCCCCCTTTATTTATTTTTTAAATTTTTTATTTATTGGGGTTTTTTGGGGCTTTTTTTTTTTTTTTTTTGGCCACACCATGTGGCTTGTGGGATCTTAGTTCACCAACCAGGGATTGAACTTGGGCCCTGGCTGTGAAAGCACTGAGTCCTAACCACTGGACTGCCGGGGAATTCCCACTTTCCTTTTTTTTTTCTTTTTCTTTTTAAAATTTTTAAAATGAAAACATTTTATAAATTGTAGTGAGGTGCACATAACATAAAATTTACTATCTGAACCATTTTTAAGTGTACGGTTCAGGGGTATTAAGTACATTCACATTGTTGTACAACTGTAACCACCATCCTTTTCCAGAATTCTTTTTGTCTTCCCAAACTGAAACTTTGGACCCATTAAACAACAATTTCCCATTCCTCCCTCCCCCCAGCCCCTGGAAAACATCACCCTACTTACTGTCTCTATGAGTCTGAGTAGGTACTTGAGTGGAATTCAACAGTGTTTTTCCTTTTGTGCCTGGCTTATTTCACTTAGCATAATGTCCTCTAGGTTCATCCATGAGGTAGGATGTGTCAGAATTCTTTTTTATGGCTGAATATTCTTCCATTGTGTGTATATACCACATTTGTTTATTCACTCATCTGTCGATGGACACAGGTTGTTTCTACCTTTTGGCTATTGTGAATAATGCTGCTATAAACATTGGGGTACAAATACCTCTTTAAGATTCTGCTTTAAATTCTTTTGGATATATACCAATAAGTGGGGTTGCTGGATCATATGGTAATTCTATTTTTAATTTTTTGAGGAACCATGGTATTTTCCATAGTGGGTGCACAACACCACTTTTCATTTAGACCGATGCATCCTCTAGGTCCTTTTTAGGAGTTTCCACTCATGAGGATGAAAAGGACCAACTTGGTCATTTGTAATAGTCTTTCTCCCTCCCCTCATCCTCCATCAAAAGCAGGACACCTAAGCAGAAGAAACTCTTCTGATTAGCCTCAATAACCGTTTTGTTTCTTGAATTGGGAAAAAGACATTAAAGTTCCCGTAATGGTATAGGTCAATCCATGTTCTCTTTTCCTGGGGATATTCTGACCAAGACTAGTCAATAATCTCTTGGTCTTTATATGATTTTTTACTTACAATCATTCCTTTCATCTCAGCATCACAAACGACTTCTCTCCCAAGTAACTATGATGATTCTCATTTTATGATTGTGGAGGAAATGAAGAGCAGAATGTTTAAATGACTTGCCCAGGGTGACTGGGGGAGACAGCAGCTGAGCCAAGAAGGAAAGCCAAGAGTCTGTGGTCCCTTGTCTGAATCCCCAACCTGCACTCATTCTAAGCTGCACTGGTGGATCCAGAGAGGGCCGTGGTTTCCAGAAGCTGCCGTCTGAGAAACTGACAGGTTAGCCAGATCCAGCTGAAGAGAACAACCAGCATTCAACACTGGGTTTACCCTACCAAGGACAGGAGAGTCTGACCTTGGACAGTAGAAAAAGAGCTCAAGGAAGATTATTTTCTAGTGGGAGGTGTAAGGAGGAAGAGATTATTATAAACAAATAAGAAGGCAAGTTATGAACTTTGGTTTGGCAAAAGGATGCTTTTTAAAGCATCTGCTTCCTCAGGTAAAATGCATGTCTGAGGGTTCAGAGAATACTACCAACCAATGGAAAATTAGGGTGCATCTTGGCTTATCGAAGTGTTCTGATCTAGTAAAAGTAAACATAGGTGATATGAATCAGCAAGGCAGCCAAACATCTCCAGGGCCCGGTGAGCACAGACCCTGGATCTAATAAAAGACTTCATCCTGTTGTTTGAGAGGGTATATGCAACTCCCTAAGGGATTCTGTAAAATTCCTTTCATTTGCCTACAACCTCCCTATATTCGAGTGTTTTGCATTTTCTAGATTATGTAACAAGGGGAAAAAAATATGTGTGCCCAACTGCATTGAATTGTGCTTATTTTCAGTGACATGATGGTTATTGTGTACAATTTACAGTGATGCAGGGGAGAAAACACACTCCTTTCTCACAGAAACACTGCATAAACAGAGCTGTTAATCTTCCAAATGAACATATCGTTCTTTCTATTGTATGTCTCTGGAAAATGTTCAACCCAGCTGGGGTCATGTGGGTTCTGTAAAAGTTACAAACCGGTTAGACCTTGCCCTTTCAGCAGCCATGCAGAAGTTAGAGACTGAGGAAAACAGATAGGCTCTTCCAGATTTTTCCTGTTGCCTATTCCTTACACACGCAAACAACAAGAGAATGTTTTAAGTGATAAATTTCGATAAGGGTATTGGGGCCACATGAGTCTATTTCAAGTACATAAATCATCCATAAAAGATAGACTCCAATGGGAGAACTTTTTATCTTTTTAAGAGATTTTAGGAAACGTTTGTCTAACCATGAGAGGACCCTAGACAGAGCGAGTCTTAGGGCACTGGGGACAATGGCCCAGGGTGCCTCATGCTAGTGACTCAGGGGGCATGAGAGGGGAGCAGAAGGATGTGGCTCTATCAACTGGTGCTAAAAATAGCTGGAGACATAGGCAATTGTGCCATCTCCCCATGATTCATGGCCAAGGCCAGGTGGGCGGTACTACCCTTTCTCCCTCGGCACATCCCTTCAAGCTACAGACCTTTTTGTGGTTTTCATCTACTTCAAGGCTGTCTGAGGTTTATTTTAACTTCATTTTAAGTTAACAAAAATGCTGTGTTTAGAAGATAGGGAAAGAAGGGAGGGAAGAAGTGTAGACTTTGTCCCAGGGTTTAAACACCCTGCCTCTGAGTCACCTTTAATTTTTTTTAGGTCATATTCTCTCATGTGCTGCAAATCACATCCTCGAAGACTATCCAAAGGGCTTCAAATCTTACTCTGTGTGAAAATTTTGCACTGGCAGTTACCTCCCTGACCAGAGAGTAGTAAATCTGGAGTGGTAAATTGGTTAGCCTCAATCTACAAAAGCCTTTAGCAAAATGTACGGCCATATGAATGATGGCGACCTTGTCAGAAGTCCAGAATTTGTCACAATCCTGCAATGCACTATTAATTGCCTCCCAGCTTGGGGTAAACCAGGCTTTCCATATTTATTATTTATTTTTTCATCGAAGCCAAAAGAACCAGGCAAAATGTATTCAGTGCAACAGACAAGATGAGACATCCAGGATTATAAAACCCTGAGCAAGTGCCGATAGGTGACTAAAATGTATCGAAGACTCTTCCTTTGCCTTCTTGTTTTAAAGAAGTTCCCCAACTGTGTGATGATTGTATCTGATTTATGCTCACCAAGCTCAAAGAGAAAAGCAGCCATCTTCCCCAAATGACTTTCATAGTTTTTCCCTTTCCAAAGCATTTTTACATTTCTTTGGCTTCACAAAATCCTTGGAACTCAAAGTAGGACAGGAATTCGTACTGACTCAGCTTGGCAGGGGGCTGACGGTGTTCTCCCAGGTGGGATAACACGTCTGTAAAGCAGGAATTGGACTCACCCTGGAGTAAGGAAGACCCAGACTAGCCCACAAGATCTCCATGCCAGAGCGTCTCAGCTGATGCCTAAAGGTCAATTTCTCTCCTCAGTGACTCTGTTCTCCTTATTGGCCCGGGCCGTCCAATGAGAGCCAGGATGACTTTTATAGAGCCAGCCCAAATCACTTTCCAAGAAGCAAATCACACGAAAGATAGCTCCAGCAACGGGGGCGGGGAGGCGGGGGTGTTCTCCCTCCCTTCAATTTCATTAGGACACTGAGAAGCTATTAGTGACCTGAGCTGTCCCCAAATGGGAATCAAAATAACTAACTTGTCAGGGAAGAGAGCCTGACTGGGGTCAACAGGCTCCTTATATTTTGGTTCCTAAATGCTCTGCATTTCTTTGTTTTCTGTGCCAATTAGTCCATCGTGGTATGTATCTCATGTAGAGAACACGCTAATAAATCTAACTGGAAACCAGAATGTGGCACGGCCATTTGATTCTGGGAAAAATCCATTTGATTTATGAGGTATTATGACCCAGTGAGCTGTATTGTACTTTCTTCTCTGCTGCCTGGCTTCACTGTGCTGGCAATCAAGTCGGCCTCTCGGCCTCACAATCCCAGGATTCATGGCCTGCTTCTCGCAGCCACGTGGGTCAGGGAGGGAAGGAGGAAGAGCTGCTCTTTAATTACTGCTGATTTGAATATTAAATTATTCCTCATGAAAATAGCTAGATTCAGCAGTCTGGGGCCGGGGCCACATTTTTCTGTTAATGTGACCAAGAGCCCTGCTTCAGAACTCTGAGAAAGTGCACCCTTGAGTAAATGTCCTGGGAAGTCTTGTGAATCAAAGGCAATCTGCCATTTCCAGAAGGGACACCATTACAAAGGCCTCACAATTCAGTTACTCTAAGGGAATTTGGTCTAGAGAGCACATCAAGTAAATGATGGTTCCTCTGCGAATACTGCCATATATATGTTTCTGGCACTCTGAATGGCATTTTATTTATTTATTTATTTATTTATTTATTTATTTATTTTGGCTGCATTGGGTCTTGTTGCTGTGCGTGGGCTTTCTCCAGTTGTGGCAAGTGGGGGCTACTCTTCCTTGAGGTGTGCAGGCTTCCCAGGGCAGTGGCTTCTCCTGTTGACGAGCACGAGCTCTAGGCTCACGGGCTTCAGTAATTGTGGCACCTGGGCTCAGTAGTTGCGGCTCGCGGCTCTAGAGCACAGGCTCAGTAGTTGTGGTGCATGGGCTTAGCTGCCTTGCGACATGTGGGATCTTCCCAGGCCAGGGCTTGAACTTGTGTCCCCTGCATTGGCAGGTGGATTCTCAACCACTGCGCCACCAGGGAAGTCCCCCTAATGGCATTTTTTTTGGGGGGGGTACACCAGGTTCAATCATCTGTTTTTATACACATATCCCCATATTCCCTCCCTTCCTTGACTCCCCCCGCCTCGAGTCCCCCCCACCCTCCCCGCCCCAGTCCTCTAAGGCATCTTCCATCCTCGAGTTGGACTCCCTTTGTTATACAAATGAACCCCTAATGGCATTTTGATGGAGGCTGGTGATTTCCTTTGCTCCGTACTTGGGAACAGAAATCAACTTGCTTCCATCTGTGAGGCTAGCGTAGGTGAACCCAAAGTGGGGGTAATGGTGCCTCCACCCACACAGGCGCAAAGTAGCCAATTACCAGAGCGGCCCACCAAGGAGCACTGCTTTCAAAGAAAGCACAGCAAAAGGATCTGTGCTTGTTTTCTCCACAGAGGGCTCAACCCCAGGGCACATTGGGAACTCCGGGTCACAAGGAAAGCCCAAGCCAAGAAGGGCTGGGGTAAGAATGAGGAGGGTGGGGGACAGGGAGTCTTCTGGGGCCGGCAAGTGTGCCTCTCTCTACAGGGTGGGTATGTTAGAGCAAATCTCTAAATCTAAATGGGCGCAGCAATCCAGGTCTGTCGAAACATAGAGCCAGGCAGCAGTGTGAATGGTGCCTGTTTGAGCAGAGATGAACGAGTCTGAAACAAGGAGCCAGGCTGGGGAAGGGGGCAGAACCTACACTATAAGTGTGTTTCATCTTGTTTCTGGGACCAGTAGTTGAAGCATGTTCTTCTCATGGTGCAAGCCCAACCGTACAGGCACCTTTCAAGCCCCTGCTTGAGTCGTATTTGCAAACATTCCATTGGCAAAGTATGTCACATGGCTAAGTCTAAAGTCAATGTGTGAGGAAATAGACTCTAAGGGAAGACTTGGCATCCCACGGAAAAAGTCATGGCTATAGGGAGGGGTGAAGAATCAGGAGAAAGCCCTCCCTGATGGTGCCCCAAGATATTAAATCCTACTCCTATAGTATGCCTGCACACCAGCACTTACCACACCAGCTTCTAGATATGTTTCCTAGGCTCCCTACTAGACTGGGAGTTTTTCAAAGGGAAGAATGGTGTCTTATTCCTTTCTCTAGCCCCAGCACCTAGCACAATGCTTGGCACACGGTAGGTATCTCATGAATGAATGTTTGTTTTCATTAATGAATGCGTGCTTGTCCCCATGAATGAATGGATGTTTGTTCTCATGAGTGAATGGATGTTCATTACCCTTGTTTAATCATCTCTCATCAGTCTGTAGACAATCAAGACTTGGGATAACTGGGGCTTCGGGAGATGGTGATGAGCCCACCCACTATCCTTAGGGACCTGTGCCCCAGACAGAACTCTCTTCCATAAATGGCTCACAGACCTCCTCACTGGTTGCCTTCATCTTTCTCCAAAACTCCAGTTCACCTTCCCACCCATGTTCAGGACCACTCTTAGGGGCAGGTCTGTGTTTTGTTTCACTCCTAAAGAAGGGACGCATTTTCCTCTCAAATAAATATAGTTTATTTGGGTGCTTTAACCACAACTCTTTTTAGGTCTTCCGGAGTCACCCTTATCTCCCCAACATCAAGGGGTTGTTTATCCAGCATCTCAAAGCAAGTTTTAGGGGAATAGGTCCAAAGAGTATTTGAGCAATGACCAACAAATATCTGAAAGCGAAATACCTTTCAGCTCTGTCCCTCTCCAGAATGAGTTCCCAGTGACAATCCCTAACTCCCCACACACAATCCAAAGAGAAATGTATGCAGCTTTCTTCCCTTTTCGTCTTGATCCTTAATCCCAGTAACCCAGGAGGCCATGAAGCCGTCATGCAACTAGAGCTAAAGTCTTGCTCTGAAAGCCCAGATTTCTGAAGGTAGATAGCAGATTAGGCCCCTTGCATAATTGCATTTGATACATACTGCAAACAGATCAACCAAGGATGTCAAAAGTTGTTGGCTTCATTATAAAAACATATTTGGAGGGTTCAGTTTACTTTTTATTCTTCATTGGATTTCATAATAGTGGCCACTTCTATGCTCTGTCATAGATTATTTGCTTTTCTAAATACACTTTACAGTAAATTAAGAAGCATTTTACTCAATAAGACACTTTCTGAATTTCCAACGGGAGTATTTTTGCCCAAAAGGGAACTAGTATTGTCAAAGTTGTCTTTGTGTTTTGCACTTGAGGTCAAATTAAAAACAGCCTTCGGAGCCCAATCACAGAATCATAGAAATCGTAGGCCTTGAAGGAAAAAACAGCTCTTTTACTTCCTGGAAAATAGTCAAACTTAAACTTCCAAAGTTTGAGGTAAAGTGAGAACTATGAAAGGAATATTTCCTCTCTTATTCTGGGGCTGGGTTCAACTAAAAACTGGACCAATCTGACAACAAAAGTACCCCTAACACCTCTTCTGTGCCCAGCTAAGTGCTGGGGGAAAGAGAAAAAAATTAGAAAACATGGTGATTGCTCTTTAGAATTCACAAGTCACATGCTGGAAGCTACCAGAAAGAATACTGTATAGTGTGTTCTAGTCCAGAGCGTCTTAAACTTTAACATGCATACAAATCATCTCTGATTCAGGAGTTCTGGCCTGGGGCCAAAGAGTCTGCATTCCCAACAAGCTCCTAGGAGATGCTGATGCTGCTAGTCTGTGGCCCACACTTTGAGTAACAAGGTTCTCCTTGTGGAACATTCCAGAATATTGTGGAGAAACAAAAAAGTGAGGCAGATAATAAAGGTGAAAGTGGTGAGGAATTCTTCTCAGAGGAGGTATGCAGATCTGGAAACAACACACATCTAGCAGAGCCAAATTCCCACCAAAGATTTTTACTTACAAAGGCCCCATGAGGAGCCCAGAAGAATCCTAGAGTTAATTATAACATGGTGCCTGTTAACTCAGGTTTGTTCATGCATATTCTCACTAAATTAGTGAAATGAAAAACTGATTCTGCTGCCGCCTAAGAAGAAAAGTCATAATAAAAAACATATATAATGTATATATTATATTATGCATATCTATATATTATATATGTATAAATTCATATTCCTTGCTGATTTATTTCCATTGAATGTTTTGTGACACAGACACTCAAGTACAACCTCCAGAGATCTTACTACCCACCTAAGACTAACTACAGGCGACTGAACTTCTGAACCTGAATACAATTTGGTGGGGACTGTCCACCAGGAAAGAGTGATAGACTTATAAGCTGCATTTTAAACCTCATAATAAGCTTCCAAAAAAGTTATGTGACTTGGGTGATGATAAAAGAAAACCGAAGAGAAACTACTTAAAAGACAGAAAGATTTAGTTGATTTTTTTTCACATTTGGAGATTTTAAATTCACTTTTATGAAAGCTGAGCTGTCTGAGAGCATCAGGATACAGCCACATACAGCTACAGTGCAGAGGATGGAGGATGGTGGGATTATCTGCTGGTCCTCGCCTTCCCAGGTTGGGGAGAAGGAGGTTTCATTAGGGCAAGTGAAACTCTTCGCAGCTCCCAATCAATGCTCTTGGCTTAAACAGGGGGAAGGGGTCGAAATAGGGGAGGGGGAAGCTCCTGGGTCTTAGACACTGATTGCTTCTCCTTTCTCCCTATTCCCTTCGCTCCCCAGCAGATCCTGGCTGGCCTTGGGCAAAACAGAGGCCCAGGAGCAGTTGGAGGGAGGGGGATGGGACAGAGTATCAAGGGGAACGGCCCTTGGCCCAAGGAGGATAGGACCTAGCCCTCCCCCCTGCAGATCCCCACTGAATTCACAACACAACAAATACCTCTAGTCCAACAACTCTACTTGGAGGCGTCCTGAATCCAGGGTCCAAAGAGGCAGGTGTGTGTTCAGCGCTTGGAAAGAAATTAGAAAGGGAATCTGTTTCTTTATATTATTTTTATTAATTAAAAAAACCTATTGGGAGTTGGGGATTAGCAGATGCAAACTGGTATATATAGGATGGATAAACAATAAGGTCCTGCTGTATATATAGCACAGGGAACTACAGTCAATATCCTGTGATAAACCATAATGGAAAAGAATATGAAAAATAATAGAAAAGACTCAGTTATACATATATATTTATATAAAACTGAGTCACTTTGTTGTACAGCAGAAATGAACACAACATTGTAATTTAACTATACTTCAATAAAAAATAAATTTTGAAGAAACTAGCTTTTCCCCCATCACACCCACTAAAAATGTTGAATAAATATTTATAGAATATCAGTGTGAAAAAGCACACAAATATTAGCCCATTGTCCCCATCGACTCTCTCTAAAGGAAAAGGGTTCAGCCTGTTTGAAGAGAAGAGTATTTTAGGCAGGAAGAGAGTTCAGGCAACGGTGGCAGTACTGTTTGCTTAGAGCTGGAAAGAAGGTTATGGAAAGTCAGGTCGCCAAGGCAGGTTGCGGCCAGATGGTGGGGAATCAGCTGAATGCCAAGCTAAGAGTCTGGGCACTCTTCTTTTAGGTAAGCATATTTTTGACCCAGAGATGAAATAAAATCTGAAATTGGCCGTATTGAAGTACTTGGTAGTTGGCACTTGGCGCTCTTTGCTGCGGGCCATCCACCCACTTGACAGCTCCTCAGGGAGTTCTAAGGGTGGTTCAGTAGGGGGTGCATTCAAGTTCAAGGTAAATGCAACAGCAGACCTCTGAAAGCTACAGGCTAATCCCCAGGACCTTGGGACCGGATTCAAACCAGAGACTTCTCAGCGAGCCCCAAAAGACATAGAGAGTAACTGGTCCTCAGAGGCACACAATGCCAAGCAGGTTCCCCAGAGAATGGGGGCATGCATATTTTTCTCATTAACTTCTTCATGGCATGAAGTATTATGTCTTGCTGAGGATGGTGGAAAATATTTCACTGAAGTCTTAAGTTGGAAAAAAAAAAAAAAGAAAACTTAAGAGTTTTTTTTTTTTCTTTCTCTTTATGACCCCAGGCCAGAGAAAAAGTTTGTCATTCTGAATGTTTATGAGAGGGGAAAGCCAGAAGAGCAGACGTAGCCAAATCCCTCTGACTCATTATGAGCGGTAGGAGTGGCACGCTCAATTAGTACGCAATATAATTTACCTAGCCCCCAGGGTTGGAGGTGGTAGGACATGGGGCGGGGTGGGGAGTGAGGTGGAAATTAGAATTTTCGAAGTTATTAATTTACCCAAGTAAATGAGATAGCAGGTGACCCCCTCAGAGGGAAGCCAGGGCTACATGGCCGTCAGTCACTAGCGCGCTCCAATAGGTCACTTGTTTAACCCTGCTGTCTATATTGCTAAAATGAGTAATGTATTAGCAATGTGAGAAGCCTTGGATCGTAAAACCAAAGGGGAATAAATCCGCCAAGATTGTCAGGATGTGGAAGAGGTGGAAATTTAGAGCTGGGACTCCACTAGGCTGGGTAAAGCTCATCTCTCTCTGAGGATGCCAATTTCTTCCTCCCATGGTCAGGTCACCTCCAGGGCTGCCTTATATGAATATCAGCCCAGGACTGAATTTTCTTCTACTCCTGGTGAGGGGGGACTGTGGCAATAAATAGCATCCCATGGAGATTTTCTTGATTGTTGTGGGTTTTGACACTCTTCTGCTCTCTGTTTCATCCTTGCACATTTGTTCATTATGTTCTGCATTTATTTGCTCATTCAGCTAAGATTGTTTCCACACACGCTATATGCCAAGTGCTGTGCAAAGCATGGGCGAATACAAGGTTGGCCAAGACCCAGGCTTGCCTTCAAAGGGCTTTCAGTAAAGAGGGGCAAGATAACCTGAAAGTTTGGGGTTCTAGATTATGCCAGAATGGCCCATGCAAGAGGCTACTCCAGACCACAGGGCAGTATAAGTCCTCAGGGAAAACTGAACCTGGCTTGGACCGAACAAGAAAGAGGTCTCTGACTGCCTCGTGGTTCGAGAAGGAAAGAGGTTTGGTGGAAATTAGTCTAGAACTTTTTTCTCCCTCCTGTGTGAGTAATAAGATCTCTACGTGGATTCCCAGACTCAAACCTGGATCAACGTACATGAGGCTTCACTTCCTCTTCTGCCCAAGCCTGAGTGTTACACAGCCCCAGCCCCAGTGTCATACTCACACTCAAAGTTGCTCTGTCCCATATTGGCAGTTCTGGCAGAATTAAACACTGGCTCCTCCACACTGGATATAATTGCTCAGTGGTGAAACCAAAGAAATCTAAGCGTGATAGACTGATGTTTCATAACTGAAGAGTAAAAATAGTATACTTACGACAACATTCCTGAATAGGGATGGGTCTCTCAGAAAGACTATTCTGTTCCATCTTAATGTGACAAGATAATTTTTGAGGCCTTCGTTGATGTCCTCCCTCTCCCCATGTATTTTTCCCTTTTCCTGTTTCCAGCTGATAACCAGACTCTGGGATTCCTCATCTCAGAGAAACTGGCAGTGGGAGAGCTGAAGTTGATAACGTGGAGTGCCACTGGGGCCACAGGAAGAGAGAGGACGTGTCTTAAGGCAGTGAGTCTAGAGGAGAGAAAGCCAGGAAAACCCTGGAGGGGTCACATTTTGTGGCTTCTGAGAACAGAGGAGATGTGCAGATCTGCACCCTGGGGAGGGACCCAAACAAACGTCATCGGAAAAGACTGTGAGATACCCCTTAGGGAAGCTTCCTCAGGCCACAGGGCCTCCCATTCTAGGGCAGAGCGCTGTGCTCCAAGCTCACCTGAGGAGCAGGGGAGCATATGGGCTGTGAGAAAGGACTTCTCAACAGTAGCAAGTGTGACAGCTGACCTAAAGACTTAAAGATATGTGTGTATGTGGTCTTGTTACTTGGAAAACCACAGGATTGCTTGCATCACCCTAGGAGTAGGGGGAGCTTCTAAAGTTCTGGATTTCCTATCTATCAGCTTGATGGGATCGTAGGGGTGATGAAATTGATTTAACAATTGCAATATTTCTACAATCCTGAGAGTATCTATTGAGTCATACCTGTTACTCTACCTAGATATCTCTCTCTTTACCTGTTTTGGCCAGAGTGAGGATAGCAGGCCTAGCGTTCAGACCCATCTCAGGAGAAGGCCTGCTCCTCTGAGGTAGGCAGCCACAGCTGAATAAAAGCTTTTCTGGGGTAGAATCCTCCAGAATGTACATGTGCATTTTATGCTCCCACATGCACATTCTATGCTCCATGCCCGCCTCTCTCTCTCTCTTTCTCTCTCTTCTCCACCTTTCCTCCCTCCCTTTGCCCTCCTTCTCTCCCTGCTTTGGCTTCAGGGTTTAGGCTCTTAACCATTACACTAGACTCTCTGTCACTCTGCAAATACCAAGAAAGGATGGTCAAGTCTATCTGGGCTAATATGAATATATATCTCCAAGAGTTGAAGTGCAGAAGAGTGCGTATGAAATGATTTTTTGTGTGTAAATAAAGGTAGAAATGTGAATGGATAGATAGATAGACTGATTGCCTGCTTGCTTGCTTGCTTGGTATATGCCTAAATCATTTGGCGGGTGGGGAGGGAGAGGTAAAATGTATTAACAGTAGTTGCCTTTGGGGAGAGACACTAGAGGTGCAAGGAGAGATGGTCACCTTTAATTTTGTTCATTTGTGTACTGTTTGAATTTTCGAACCATGTATATGCTTTACATTTTAAAAGTATCTACCAAGATCATATAAAAAGTGAGATTTACATAAAGCTATTTTTAACTTTCTTCCCCAAATATCTTTTTGTACAAACAACTCATAAATACAAGTTACCCACCCCCCAAAAAAATACTGCACTATGCTTGCCAAATAATTCTAAGATTGTGATACCTCCTCCTATAGGCCAGGAGAATTCTGAGGTGAACCCTAAATACCCCCCTGTCATGGCTGGCTGTCAGGGGCTGGGTTCTAGATTATTCTGGATGTGAAAAGGCTTGTGTAACAGATGGACAAGGTATCTGTTGATTACATCTGCTTTCCCCACCCTCAAACCCTCAAAGGCCCTGGGAGGAATCTACAAACTGCTATGAGGACAAAGCTGACATTGCCAAAAGCTTTTTTAAATTAAAATGGAAAACAAGAATATTGACTTGGAAGTTGGAGCAAGGTTACAATTGGGGGGGGGGTTCTGTTTCTTTATAAGTTATTGTGGATGAAAGACATAAATGTAAGACCAGAAACCATAAAATTCCTAGAAGAAAACATAAGCAGTACACCCTTTGACATGTCTTAGCAATATTTTTTTAATCTATCTCCTCAGTCAAGGGAAATAAAAGCAAACATAAAAAATGGGACCTAATTAAATTTAAAACCTTTTGCACAACAAAGTAAACCACTGACATGATGAAAAGACAACCTATGGCATGGCAGAAAATATTTGCAAATGATATGTCTGGTTAATATTCAAAATATATAAACAGCTTATACAACTCAATATCAAAAAGACAAAACCTGATTAAAAAATGGTCAGAAGACTTGAAAGGATATTTTTCCAAAGAAGACATACAGATGACCAATAGGCACAGGAAAAGATGCTCAACATTGCTCATCACTAGGAAAATGCAAATCAAAACCACAATGAGATATGACCTCACACCTGTCACAGTGGCTATTGTCAAAAAGACAACGAATAAAAAATGTTGGTGAAAGGGGTCCAAAAAAAGATGGCGGAGGAGTAAGACGTGGGGATCACCTTCCTCCCCACAAATCCATCAAGAATACATCTACTTGTGGAAGAGCTCCTAGGGGACACCTTCCCAACGCTGACTTGGAACCTCAGACCTCCAGAAAGGCAAGAAAATCCCTACGTAACTGGGTAGCACAAAAGAAAAAAGGAAAGAAAGGAGACAAAGGAATCCCGAGGAGACGTGGCCATCTGGGAGGGAGCTGTGAAGGGGGGAAAGCTTCCACACACTGGGAAGCCCCCTCACTGACGGGGACGGACAGGGGGAGCTTTGGAGCCCCCAGAGGAGAGAGCAACAACAGGTGTGCGGAGGGCAGAGTGGAAAGATTCCCGCACCGAGGACTCAGGCAGCACTCCCCAGCCAGAGATGCTGGCCTGCTCACCCACAGCAGTGGGAGGGGGCTGGGTGCTGAGGCTTGAGCTTCAGAGAACAGACATCAGGGAGAGAACTGGGGTTGGCTGCGAGAAAACAGCCTGGGGGGAAAGTGTACCACAGCTAGCTAAGAGGGGTTTGGGGGGAAGCCTGGGCCTCACAGAGAGGCAGGAGACCTTTGTTTCAGGGTGCTTGAGAGAAGCTTGCTGCTCCGCAAACTCACAGGCTGCAGAGTGGCACCTGTGCCAGCACCACCCACGACAGCGGCTGCTAAATCGAAACACAGAGCCCGTTGCCCACCACCGTCACTGCCAAGGGTCCTGTGAGCAAGGCAGGCCATTGGCCACACCCTCCTGGCAGCAGGTGCAGCCAGCCAGCTCTGGGGGTCCTGCGTTCGGGACCATCGTCCCTGGGAGAGCGCACTGCACCTCACACCTCAGGCTCACACTGACCTCTGCTGCTGCAAGCACTCCCTCAAATTTCAATTAGACTGCCACACCCCTCCTTCCCCCCAACCTGAATTTGCAAGTGAGCCCCAATCACCCTCTTTCACCCCCTCTTGCCTAGGTAAGGAACCGACACCTGAGAGCAGCCCACACACAAAGAAGGGACCAAAACCAAAACTCCTCCCCGAGGATTGTAAAACCAAAGAAGAGAAAGGGAAACAGCTGCAGGAGGAGCAGATTTAATACCCACAATAAGCTTGATAGACCTTGCATCTGTGGATCACCTGAATAGATGAATGTTTCTACAATAGAGGCTGTAGACTTAGGGGGCAACTGTGGACTGTGGGGGCAAATACATGTAAGACTAATACCAGACTACAGTCTGAGCTCTCCACAGTCCTCCCCACAGCAGGTGCAGAGACCTACCTAGAAGTATTGGAGGACTTCCTGGTATGTTTGACTCATTCCTGGTTTTATGTATTTGTCAGTTTAATCTTTACTGTATACATTTGTATGTGGGTTTGTAAATGGGTTTGATTACTCCCTTCTCTGTCGTCTCTCTTTCTCTCTTCTTTGTTTTGTCTTCTCCTTCTCTTTTCTTCTCTTTTTGCAAGCACAAATGTGCACATCTCCTTGTGTGATTTTGACTGTTTAGAGTTGCTTTTACCACCTATTTTGAGGATTTGTCTGTCCTTTCCTTTTCTTCCTTTTTTTTTCTTTTCTCTCTTTCTACCTCCTTTTCTCCATACTGTGCAGCTTCAAGGGGCTTGGTGCCCCAGCCAGCAGTCAGACCTGGACCTTAGGCAGCAGAGCTGAGTCCAGGACATTGGACCACCAGGGAACTCCCGACCCTATGGAATATTAATCAGCAAGTGCTCTCCCAGCGGTCTCATTCTCAACACTAAGATCCAAATCCAACCAAAGGCCAGCAAGCTCCAGAGCTGGATATGTCAAGCCAAAGAACTAGTAAGACAGGAACATAATCCCACCCATTAGCAAACAGACAGCCTACAGTCATACAAAGCCCAAAGACACACCCAAACACACCAACAGACATGGCACTGCATACCAGGAGGATGAGATCCAGCTCCACACACAAGAACACAGGCACCAGTCCCCCCTCCCCACCAAGAAGCCTACACAACCCACTGGACCAACCTCCCCACTGGGGACAGACAACAGAGTTAAAAAGAACTATGACCCTGCAGCCTAAGGAAACAAGACCCCAAACACAGTAAGTTAAACAAAAAGAGAAAACAGAGAAAGATGCAGCTGATGAAGGAACAAGATAAAACCCCACAAGACCAGGCAAATGAAGATGAGATAGCCAGTCTACCTGAAAAAGAATTCAGAATAATGATAGTAAACATGATCCAAGATTTCAGAAATAGTATTGAGGCACAGATGGAGCATATGAAATAAATGTTTAACAAGGAGCTGGAAAAACTAAAGAGCAAACAAACAGTGGTGAACAACACAATAACAGAACTTAAGAAAACTCTAGAAGGAATGCAGAGCCAAATAACTGAGACAGAAGAACAGATAAGTTACCTGGAAGATAGAATGGTGGAAATAACTGACACGGAGCAGAAAACAGCAAAAAGAATGAAAAGAATTGAGGACAGTCTCAGAGACCTCTGGGACAACATAAAACTTACCAACATTCAAATCATAGGGGTCCCAGAAGAAGAAGAGAAAAAGAAAGTGTCTGAGAAAATATTTGAAGAGGTTATAGTGGAAAATTTCCCCAACATGGGAAAGGAAATAGTAAATCAAGTCCAAGAAGCACAGAGTCCCATACAGAATAAACCCAAGGAGAAACACACTGAAGCACATGTTAATCAAACTAACAAAAATTAAGCACAAAGAAAAGATATTAAAAGCAGCAAGAGAAAAGCAACAAATAACATATGAGGGAAAACCCATAAGGATAACAGCTGATTTCTCTGCAGAAACTCTGCAGGCCAGAAGGGAGTGGCAGGATACACTGAAAGTCTTGAAAGAGAAGAACCTACAGCCAAGAATACTCTACCCAGCAAGAATCTCATTCAGATTTGACGGAGAAATCAAAAGCTGTACAGACAAGCAAAAGTTAAGAATATTCAGCACGACCAAACCAGACTTACAATAATTGCTAAAGAAAATTCTCTAGGCAGGAAACACAAGAGAAGGAAAAGACCAACAAAAACAAACCCAAAACAATTAAGAAAATGGTAATAGGAACATACATGTCAATAATCACCTTAAATGTAAATGGATTAAATGCTCCAACCAAAAGACACAGACTGGTTGAATGGATACAAAAATAAGACCCTAATATATGCTGTCTACAAGAAACCCACTTCAGACCTAGGGACACATACAGATTGAAAGTAAGGGGATGGAAAAAGATATTCCATGCAAATGGAAGTGAAAAGAAAGCTGGAGTAGCAATACTCACATCAGACAAACTAGACTTTAAAGTAAAGACTCTTACAAGAGACAAGGAAGATTAATAAAACTAAAAGCTGGTTCTTTGAGAAGATAAACAAAACTGATAAACCATCAGCCAGATTTATCAGGAAAAAATGGGAGAAGATGCAAATCAACAGAATTAGAAATGAAAAAGAAGAAGTAACAATCGACACTGCAGAAATACAAAGGATCATGAGAGACTACTACAAGCAACGACATAATAACCAAGGGACCAATCCAAGAAGAAGATAGAACAATTGTAAATATCTATGCACCCAACATAGGAGCACCTCAATACATAAGGCAAATGGTAACAGCCATAAAAGGGGACATCGACAGTAACACAATAATAGTAGGAGACTTGAACACCCCACTTACACCAATGGACAGATCATCCAAACAGAAAATAAATGAGGAAACACAAGCTTTAAATGACACATTACACCACCTTGACTTAATTGATATTTATAGGACATTCCATCCAAAAATGACAGAATACACTTTCTTCTCAAGTGCACATGGAACATTTTCCAGGAGAGATCACATCTTGGGCCACAAATCAAGCCTTGGTAAATTCAAGAAAATTGAAATCATATCAAGCATCTTCTCTGACCACAATGCCAGGAGACTAGATATCAATTACAGGAAAAAAACTGTAAAAAATACAAACACATGGAAGCTAAACAATATGCTATTAAAGAACCAAGAAACCACTGAAGGAATCAAAGAGGAAATCAAAAAATATCTAGAAACAAATGACAATGAAAACATAACAACCCAAAACATATGAGATGCAGCAAAAGCAGTTCTAAGAGGGAAGTTTATATCAATACAATCCTACCTCAAAAAACAGGAAAAATCTCGAATAAACAACCTAAGCTTACACCTAAAACAATTAGAGAAAGAAGAACAAAGAAACCCCAAAGTGAGCAGAAGGAAAGAAACCATAAAGATCAGATCAGAAATAAACGCAAAAGAAATGAAACAATAGCAAAGATTAATAAAACTAAAAGCTGGCTCTTTGAGAAGATAAACAAAATTGATAAACCATCAGCCAGATTCATCAGGAAAAAAAGGGAGAAGAAGAAAATCAACAGAATTAGAAATGAAAAAAAAAGTAACAATCGACATTGCAGAAATACAAAAGATCATGAGAGACTACTACAAGCAACTATATGCCGATAAATTGGATAACCTGGAAGAAATGGATACATTCTTAGAAAAGTAAAATCTACCAAGACTGAACCAGGAAGAAATAGAAAATATGAACAGACCAATCACAAGCACTGAAATTGAGACTGTGATAAAAATCTCCCAACAAACAAAAGCCCAGGGCCAGATGGCTTCACGGGAGAATTCTATCAAACATTTAGAGAAGAGCTAACACCTATCCTTCTCAAACTCTTCCAAAATATAGGAGAAGGAGGAACACTCGCTAACGCATTCTATGAGGCCACCATCACCCTGATACCAAAACCAGACAAGATGTCACAAAGAAAAGAACATTAGAGGCCAATATCACCGATGAGTATAGATGCAAAAATCCTCAACAAAATACTAGCAAACAGAATCCAACAGCATGTTAAAAAAAATCATACACCATGATCAAGGGGTTCATGGAACAAAAGGATTCTTCAGTATACGCAAATCAATCAATGTGATGTATCATATGAACAAATTGAAGGATAAAAACCATATGATCATCTCAATAGATGCAAAAAAAGCTTTTCACAAAATTCAACATCCATTTATGAAAAAAAAAATTCTCCAGAAAGTGGGCATAGAAGCAAGTTACCTCAACATAATAAAACCCATATATGACAAACCAACAGCCCACATGGTTCTAAATGGTAAAAAACTGAAAGCATTCCCTCTAAGAACAGGAACAAGACAAGGGTGCCCACTCTCACCACTATTATTCAACATAATTTTGGAAGTTTTAGCCATAGCAGTCAGAAAATAAAATGAAATAAAAGGAATCCAAATTGGAAAAGAAGAAAAATTTCACTCTTTGCAGATGACATGATATTATACATAGAAAACCCTGACTCTACCAGAAAACTGCTAGCACTAATCGATGAATTTAGTAAAGTAGCAGGATACAAAATTAATGCACAGAAATCTCTTGCATTCCTATATACTAACAACAAAAGATCAGAAAGAGAAATTAAGGAAACAATCCCATTTACCACTGCAACAAAAAGAATAAAATACCTAGGAATAACCCTGCCTAAGGAGGCAAAAGACCTGTATGCAGAAAACTATAAGATACTGATGAAAGAAACCAAAGACGATACAAACAGATGGAGAGACATACCATGTTCTTGGATTGGAAGAATCAACATTTTGAAAATGACTATACTACCAAAAGCAATTTACAGATTCAACGCAATCCCTATCAAATTACCAATGGCATTTTTCACAGAACTAGAGCAAGAAATCTTATGATTTGTATGGAAATGCAAAAGACCCTGAATAGCCATAGCAATCTTGAGAAGGGAAGATGGAGCTGGAAGAATCAGGCTCCCTGTCTTCAAACTATACTACAAGGCTACAGTGATCAAGACAGTATGGTACTAGCACAAAAACAGAAATATAGATCAATGGAAGAGAACAGAGAACCCAGAGGTAAACCCACACACATATGGGCAGCTTATCTTTGACAAAGGAGGCAAGAATATTCAATGGAAAAAAGACAGCCTCTTCAAGAAGTGGTGCTGGGAAAATTGGACAGCTACATGTAAAAGAATGAAATTAGAACACTTCCTAATACCACGCACAGAAGTAAACTCAAAATGGATTAAAGACCTAACTCTAAGGCCAGACACTATAAAACTCTTAGAGGAAAACATAGGTAGAGCACTCTATGACATCCATCAAAGCAAGATCCTTTTTGACCCACCTCCTACAATAATGGAAATAAAATCAAGAATAAACAAATGGGACCTAATGAAACTTAAAAGCTTTTGCACAGTGAAAGAAACCATAAACAAGACAAGAAGACAACCCTCAGAATGGGAGAAAATACTTGCCAATGAAGCAATTGACAAAGGATTAATCTCCGAAATATACAAGCAGCTCTTGAAGCTTAATACCAAAGAAGCAAATAACCCAACCAAAAAATGGCTGAAGACCTAAATAGACATTTCTCCAAAGAAGACATGCAGATGGCTAACAGACACATGAAAAGATGCTCAACATCACTAATGATTAGAGAAATGCAAGTCAAAGCCACAATGAGGTATCACCTCACACCCTTCAGAATGGCCATCATCAAAACATCTAGAAACAATAAATTTTGGAGAGAGTGCAGAGAAAAGGGAACCCTCCTGCACTGTTCGTGAGAATCTAAATTGGTACAGCCACTATG
Organism: Hippopotamus amphibius kiboko; assembly: GCF_030028045.1. Lineage (NCBI taxonomy): Eukaryota > Metazoa > Chordata > Mammalia > Artiodactyla > Hippopotamidae > Hippopotamus > Hippopotamus amphibius. Next base: position 97,524,114 of record NC_080203.1, on the reverse strand, counting down.
GTAAACAGTATGGAGGTTCCTCAAAAAACTAAAAATAGAACTACAATATGACCCATCAATCCCACTCCTGGGCATATACCCTGAGAAAATCATAATCTAAAAAAGAAACATGTACCACAATGTTCACTGCAGCACTATTTACAATAGCCAGGACATGGAAGGAACCTAAATGCCCATCAACAGATGAATGGATAAAGAAGATGTGGCACATATATACAATGGAATATTACTCAGCCATGAAAAGGAATGAAATTGATTTATTTGTAGTGAGGTGGATGGACCTAGAGACTGTCATACAAAGTGAAGTAAGCCCGGAAAAGAAAAATAAATACCATATGCTAACTCATATATATGGAATCTAAAAAAAAATGGTACTGATGAACCCAGTGACAGGGCAAGAATAAAGATGCAGTTGTAGAGAACGGACTTGAGGACATGGGGCGGGAGCTGAAGGGGAAGCTGGGACAAAGTGAGAGAGTGGCATTGACATATATACACTACCAAATGTAAAATAGATAGCTAGTGGGAACCTGTTGCATAACACAGGGAGATCAACTCGAAGATGTATGATGACTTAGAGGGCTGGGATAGGGAGTGTGGGAGGGAGTCGCTGGAGGGAGGGGATATGGGGATATATGTATAAATACAGCTGATTCACTTTGTTGTCCAGCAAAAACTGGCACAACAGTGTAAAGCAATTATATTCCAATAAAAAGCTTTTTAAAAAAAAAGAAATGTTGGTGAGGATATGGAGAAAAGTGAACCTTAATACATTGTTGGTGGGAATGTAAATTGGTGCAACCACTATGGAAAACATTATAGAGGTTCTTCAAAACACTAAAAATAGGACTATCATATGATCCAGAAATTCCACTCCTGGGTATATATATGCAAAGAAAATGAAAACTCTAATTTGAAAAGATACATGCACCCCCAACATTCATAGCAGCATTATTTATGATAGCCAAGATATGGAAGCAACCCAAGTGTCCATCAACAGATGAATGGATACAGAAGATATGTATGTGTATACACACACACACACACACACACACACACAACGGACTACTACTCAGCCATAAGAAAGAATAATAATTTTGCCCTTTGGAACAGCATGGATGGACCTGGAGGGTCTTATGCTTAGTGAAATAAGTCAGACAGAGAAAGACACATACTGTATGTTTTACTTACATGTGGAATCTAAAAAGTAAAACAAAAGAATGAATATAACAAAACAGAAACAGACTCACAGCTACAAAGAACAAACTAGTGGTTACCAGTGGGGAGAGAGAAGGGGGAGGGACAAGATACAGGTAGGGAATTGAGGTACAAACTAGCTACAAAATAAATAAGATATAAGGATGTAATGTACAGCACAGGGATATAACCAATAGTTTATAATAACTTTAAATGGAGTATAATTTCTATAAAAATACTGAATCACTACATGATACACCTGAAACTAATATAATATTGTAAGTCAACTATACCTCAATTTAAGAAATGAAACAGTTGTGAGATTTTGATACTTGGCCAGGAAGCCAGGAGTGCCCAAATCCTGTTTATGATAATTGCCGTGGCTCCCACAAGTAGGACTCAGCTCCAGGAGCAGTGTCTGTGAGTAGGGGAATGCGGCGAACCTGGTAGCTGGAGCTTCAAGCCCACACCCAAGGCAGAGGCTCCGGTAAGAGGGGCTACTTGATGGCATCAGCAAATATATAGATGCTCAGGGGGCAGAGGGCACAACCCATCTTGGTTTGCTCCAGACTGCCCGTGTCCCAGGAAAGCCTTCAATTCCAGGCAAACAGGATGATTGCTGTTCATTCTACTAGTGGGTGTCCTCACAGAGTTCTAGACCCGGAAGGGATCTTGTTGACTAATTCAATTTTCTGTCTACATGAAATTTAAGTAACAAATGTTGCTATTTGATTCAATTTGCTTTATATGTAAAATTTGTGTGTGTGTGAGAGAGAGAGAGAGAGAGGGAAAAGGATGTGAGAGAGAGAAGAGAGGGAGAGAGAGAGAGATTCAAAGTGGGCAAGGAAATTGCTTTGTTCATCCAACAATGATTCACTGAACACCTATAGCATTCTAGGAACTGTGTTCAATAAAGGTTTGGTGCAGTCTTCAGAAAGAAATAACTAGAATTTCCATAATATTTTAAATTTTAAACAGTAAGAAATTAAATAGGCTTTGATGATATTTAGTATGCTGATTGAATTGGCATCCTCTGAGAGGTCACATGAGACACACAATAGGCACTTTATTCTGAGAAAAAAGAGGGAGATTCAAAACACAATGGGGGAAGATCCCATGCTGCAGAGCAACTAAGCCTGTGTGCCGCAACTATTGAGCCCACGCACCTAGAGCCCGTGCTCCACAGCAAGAGAAGCCACCACAATGAGAAGCCTGCACACCACGATGAAGAATAGCCCCCACTAGCCACAACTAGAGAAAGCCCATGCACAGCAATGAAGACCCAACGCAGCCAAAAATAAATAAACCTTTAGAAAAAAATTTTTAAAAAAAACCCACAATGGGGACAAAAAGCAGATGAGCGGACTGCCAGGGGCTGGCGAGAGGGTAGAATGGGGAGTGACTAAAGTACAAAATTTCTTTTTGAGGTGATGAAAACATTCTGGAATTAGTGGTAATGGTTGTACAACATTGTGAATATGCCAAAAATCACTGAATTGTACATTTTTAAATGATTAAAATGGTAAATTTTATGTATGTGAAGTTTATCTCAATTAAAAGAAAAATATTTAAATACAAGGGAAGGCCAAGACATCCTTACTCATTGACTTGCGGCCTGTGCATTGTGAGGGATTGAAGTTTGATGCTCGTTTAGGTGGATTTATGGTTTATGGATTATATTATCTTAAATACCAGAATCTGTATAAAACTTCCTGGTGGGATAGGTAATAATCATGAAAATCGTTTGCACCATATGGGGAAGATTTTGTGGGAAAGAAAATTTAAAAGTAGTGAAACTTAAAGACGACTACTGCATTTTTCTTTTATTCTAAATAAGGGTTCTAAATTTGCTGACCTTTTACTAGGATGTCAAGCCACCCTAACTTTTGTTATTTAGCATAAACTAAAGAAAGCACACAATCTATCCCTTTGAGATTAAAAAATTGAAAATTTTTTTAAATGAATGAGAAATTAACTACTTTTTGAAAGAAATCTATGCTTTGGAGACAGCACAGATGTTTGGAAGATTTCTTCCTTGTGCTACTTTTGTTACAGAAAACAATGTGTATGAGTGACACATAAAAACTTTCATATCTGCACACATAAAAAACAGAAATGAAATTTTCAATCCTGTTTACCTATCTTCCAAATGTTGCATCTTCTACTTGTTTTATCAGAACATTTTGACATTAAAAGATAGAAATTCACTAGTCAGTTTTGAACAAAAATCTTTGCGTAATTGGTGTATGGCTTGAAAAAGAAAAAGATTGTTGCGATTAGTCAGTGCAGTCAATGATCCACTTTTGAATTTACATCTTTGCCAATATCTTTTCCAGCCATGTCAAGCCATTACAACCAAGTTTCATCAAAATAAATGAAATATAGAAACAGACATTCGAATCACATTTTTATAAAGTGTTAAACTGAGATTTTCCAAAAGGACAAAGCATGTTCAGTCACATTGCTTTCACTTACAAAGTAATTTTAGTAAGATCAAAAAGAAGTTTTGTTTCTTTAGTTAGTAATAATAATAAAATGTTTTTTACCTAGAGGGATTTCTTCCAGGTATGCTAGACTAGGTCACTGTTCAAAAATCAATTAATGTAATCCATCATATCAATAGGCTAAAAGAGAAAAATCACATGATCATATCAATAGATACAGAAAAAGCATTTGACAAAACCCAACATCCATTCATAATTAAAAACTCTCAGCGAACTAGGAATAGGGGGAAACTTTCTCAACTTGATAAAGAACATCTACAAAAAACCTACAGTTAATATCATACTTAATGGTGAGAAAGGTGAAGCTTTCCAACTAAGATCAGGAACAAGGCAAGGATGTCTCCTCTCACCACTCCTTTTCCACATTGTACTGGATGTCCTAACTAATGCAATAAGAAAAGAAAAGTAAGTAAAATGTATCCCGATTGGGATAGAAGAAATAAAACTGTTTTTGTTCTTAGAAGACATGATTGTCTATGTAGAAAATCTGAAAACGTAAACAAAAAAACTCCCAGAACTAAGAAGTGATTTTAGCAAGGTTATAGGATACAAGGTTAATATACAAAAATTAATCATTTTCCTAAGGGACAGCAGTGAAAATAATGGAATTTGAAATTAAAATAAAGTTCATTAAAAACAACAGAATGACTACAGTCTATAGCAGTGGTCTATATAATTTTTTATGTGCATCACATCAGTAAAATATTTAGCATATGCTTCCTCAATGAATGCCCATTTATCTTTTATAAATTTTATAAGTATTGGCTATGATTATGCTAACACATTGTGCACATTACAACAAATAAACTGAAAATAGACATTCAAAAGTTGTTTTTATATTATTTTTGTTTATTTCATCCTTTGAGAATTTTTTTTAATCTTTATTGGAGTATAATAGCTTTACAGTGTTGTGCCAGTTTCCGCTGTACAACAAAGCGAATCAGCTGTCTTTACACGTATATCCTCATATCCCCTCCCTCTTGAGCCTCCCTCCTGAACCTTCCTCCCCCGCTCCCTATCCCACCCTTCTAAGTCATCGCCCATCATCGAGTTGATCTCCCTGTATTAGGCAGTTGCTTCCCACTAGCTATCTATTTTACATTTGGTAGTGTATATATGTCAATACTACTCTTTCACTTTGTCCCAGCTTCTCCTTCCCCACCTCCCCATGTCTTCAAGTCTGTTCTCTACATCTGCGTCTTCCTCTGCCACTGAGTTCCTTTGAGAACTTCTTTGTTCTCAAAGCATCCTTTAAGAACTTCTTAGTGTGTTTTATAGCACATATAACAAAACAATCATAAATATAATTTATAAAAAAAATATGCATACATTAGGGGTGGACTCAGAATTTTTTTTATTGAAAGGGGTTCAAGTTCCACCAGAAGCAGAGCTGAGACAAAACTTTGGTGCAGAAATTTCATCTGGTAAGTGATCCCGGAAGCGGGAGTGAAGAAACAGGGACCATGAGACAGGGAAGGTGGCAAAGTCAATACACTGCTGAGCTGGTTACTTACCTCTGTGGGCAACTGAGGCTCAGACCTACTAGGAACCCTCTTAAGAACTACCAAATGTGCCTTGAAACTGGAATAGTTCCTTCAAGGATGGGAAGCTGGAGCATTTATCTGCTGACTCCCATCTCTCACTGATGAAAGGTCCCTCCCACCCCCCAGTGTTAACTCCACCCACACACACTTCCAGACTACCCTGTGTGGGCTGAGTGAGCTCCCGAAAGCAGATAGAAGTGACTGACACTTGGGGTGGGACTCTAAATGTGTATGGAAACTGTCCACCACAAGCGATGTGGTGTGGAACACAAAAAGCATTTGCTACAAGGATTATGTTAAAACAAAAGTTTGGAGATCCCTAGTTTGTTGAAATGAGGGTAGGATCCCCCTTCATCCTGTAAAGGAAACACATCCATGCAAACGTCAATCACATAATCACACTAATTATTATTACTGTTTACACATATATTTCTTTCCACTGTCCTGAAGGTGGTTCCAGGATGTTCTGACAACAGACTAAACTAGGTGAATATCCCTGATCCTTTTCTTACTGACTATGTGCCTCTGAGAAAGTTACTTTCTTTTTCTCAGTCTCAGCTTCACCAGCTGTATACTAGAGATAATAATGCCCACCTCAAGGTTTAAAGTTAGGATTAAAAGCAGATATGTGTGTAAAGTGCCTGGCACAAAGATACCACCAATAAATAAGATTTGTGGTTTTCTTTTTTCATTCTTTGCCTCTCTTATACCTGGATGCAGTGGTCATATAGATTGGGGGTTAAAGGTATAAATCTCGAGACCCAAAGACTTGGGTTCAGAGCCAGGATCAGTCAAGTACCAATTTCAGAACCTTGAACAAGATCTTTCACGTCTTGTTGAAACTTTTTCTAGTTAATTAATCCACCTCTTTGTCTAAGCACGTAGAGAATATTGAATATAATCTAAACAGGGTGCCTATCACTGTACTTCACACTTGCATCATGCATCTATTTCTTTCTTTTTTATTTATTTATTTATTTATTTATTTATTTATTTATTTATTTATTGGCTGCGTTGAGTCTTTGCTGCTGCGCCCAGGCTTTTTCTAGTTGTGGCCAGCAGGGGCTACTCTTTGTTGCGCTGCAGAGGCTTCTCATTGCGGTGGCTTCTCTTGTTGCAGGGCATGGGCTCTAGGCGAGTGGGCTTCAATAGTTGTGGCACGCGGGCTCAATAGTTGTGGCTCACAGGCTCTAGAGCGCAGGCTCAGTAGTTGTGGCACTCGGGCTTAGTGGCTCTGTGGCATGTGGGATCTTCCCGGACCAGGGATTGAACCCGTGTCCCCTGCATTGGCAGGCGGATTCTTAACCACTGTGCCACCAGGGAAGTCCCCGTGCATCTGTTTCTTGATTTTATTTTCTGTCTCGAGATTTAGGATCTCACAGTGTCTTGGTTTATCTTTTCTTAAATTATGGAAAAGTTTAAATGGATACAGAAGAAAGAAAATATTATAATGAGCCCTGACTACCCAACTTCAACAACTACTACTTTTCTTTCATCTATACCCTCACTCACTTCTCCCTCTCCCATATTATTTTGCAGCAAATCACAAACATAAGATCATCTTATCTGAAAATATTTCAATACGCATCTCTAAATGGTGACTCTTGGAAAAAAAACATAAAGAGAGTACTATTATCCCAGCTTAAAAATTAATAATTCCTTAAGATTAGCAAATACCCAGTCAGTGCTCAAATTTTCATTTATCTCATAAATCTTTTTTTAACCATTTATCTATTTGAACTAGTATCCAAATGAAGTCATCACATTATGTTGGAATAATCTTTTAAATATCTTTAATTTTGTAGATATCCCTTCTATCTCTTTTTTTTCTTTCAATTTGTGAAGACGCTGGATTGTTTGTCCTATAGACTCCCCACAGTCTAGATTTTGCAGATTACATCTTCGTGGTATCATTTAATACGTTTTCTGTCTTTGTATTTCCTGTAAATTGGAATCAGGATCTAGATATTTGATCAGATTCAGGTTTCTTCTTTTTAAGAAGGATGTTTCACAAATGGCATTGTGTTCTTCCATCAGGAAGTACATAATATATGATTGTCTCTTTGTGATGTTACCAGCCATTGATGATCAATGCCCAGATCCATTAATTTCCTAGGGGTTGCACACTGACACTCTAGGTCATTAACAAACATGTTAAATAAGGACCCATCTGAAAGTGACCCCCAGCAGCTCTGCTAGATGTCTCTTTCATGAATTGGAAACCCACGGAAGGGTGAACTTAAGCAGCATACTTGGCATTATCCCAACATCCCTTTGTCCATGACATTTCAATCTGCTTAAATTCATTGAAACAACTTTGAAGTCCAGATTCAAGTCAAATTGAGTGTGTTGCCTACAAACATTTCCTTAGGCTCTGGAACAAACTCATCAATCATTAAATACCAAACATGTGACGTGTTCCACATTCTTTGAACGTACCATTTCTATAAGTTACTGAAAGGGAATAGTTCATTGTGATAACATAAAGTGTCCTTTTTCATCCTTCTGGGGCTTTCTAACTGAGCCAGCTGTGAGGGGAGGGGGCTTTGCTATCCGATAAGTCCTTGTTTAACATCTTTAATTAATCATCTAGAGTAGATCAAACTACCCACGAGTGAGTGACCACTGAATTGGAAATAAGGACAGGTCATGCCTGAAATGGAAAGGAAAATATCAATGTGTTTTGATGTTGTGTATGAACAAGTTGCTTGTATAACGGTCTGGTTACATGGGAATGGGCCGGACCTGCTGCTTCACTCCAGGATATGTAGGAAAGTGACTGGTCTGCCACCTGGGAGGAGGTCTGGGCTGAAAAAATGTGTGAGAATGATTTAAAAAAAAAAAAAAAGCCTGTGCAAATCTTACATAACAAAAACTGAAGACAGATGGCCCCAGAAATTACAGAACAACACATGTCATTTGTGTTTTTTGGAAAATATAGGAATAACATTGAAGCAAGATAAACTGTTAAGTTCCAAGCATAAAATGGATACAGGAAAGTAATCTTCATAGCTTTGTAAGGAATTAACGCAACAGAATTTCCCATCTTAAATCGCTGCATAGACAATATGTGTAATAGCTCTTAACTTTAAAGAGCCTTTGATTTTGTTTGGAACAACAGATTCATTAGCAACCTAGAAAAATCCATGTGGTCCAAACCACACGGTTTTGGGGAAGGGCACAAGTTCATACCCAGAGACTCATTATGAATGGAGCGGTCACCAAATAGCAATCTCTTGGCTATGCCAGGCACTTTACAAACTCCAATAATCCTGACAATTTTGTGAGGTTGCTATTATTATCTCCATTTTATTGACAAGGAAATTGAGGCTCAAAGAGGCTAAGTGGCTTGCCCAAGGTCCCTCAGCCAGTAAGTGGCAGAGCCTGCTTTTAAACCCTAGGTTTGTCCATCCGAGCCTTTATACTACTCTGCCTCATGACATTTTGGAAACAGCACAAGGACATGACATTTATAGAGCATCTTCATCTAAATGGCCCATCAAGGGCCACCACATAGCTTGCCAAAATCTCAGCAAATAAACACAGTGCTCTTAACAGCTATACTCTACCACTAATGGGAAGGTAGTATGAGACCTCACACTTAAATGATGACCCTGAAGGTCAGTCTTGAATCCATTACATTTAGCCTTTCCATCAGTGACCTGGGGGACAGAACAAGTCTGCTCAACACGTTTACACATAATGGCATTCTGGACACGGGGAATCCCAGGCAAGAAGCTGCCCTGGAATCTAGGGACTACAGTATTGAAAGCCCCTAGTAAAACTCAGGAAACAGCTATAAAGCAAGAGTAAAGACATCAGCAAAAGTTATCACTAGGATTCAATACAATAAAATTCAACAGTCATGCCCATATATGACTAAAATATCTGCAGACTTAATTCCTAAACATGTTAGCTGAGTAGCTCTATTATTTAACGAAGATCCAAGAGAGACATGTGAGCAGGAATATTGCTAAAAGCATTTTTTCACTGTGGCATATCGCCTTCTGATTTCTACCATTTAGAAATTCAGAAAGTCTGCATGAAAAGTTGTAGAGATGATTGAACAGTCCTACTATAAAATCTACAAAAGAAAGTGAAAGAAACTAGGAGTTTTACAATAGCCAAAAAGAAAAATAGGAATAATTTAATCATGGGCTCTAAGGAAATTACAGGTTTAATCTTATTGGAGATATTCAATGACCTTAATATTCATCCATTGTAATTAAATAATTAGCTCTCTCAGGGAAGTTTTTCTTCTACTCAATCCAAATTCCAGCTTTTCTTTCCCTGTAATGGTGTGAGAAAGCAACTCTTTTGTATAGCTAATTCTTTAATAACTACTTTAATATATTCTGCATTTCTAGCCTTCCCATTTTAAATGTTCAGAGAAAAACTGAAACAAACTAATTGGCTAAGCTATCTTGGGGGAAAGTCCTGTAGGAACTAGAAGTTATAAAATGTGGTTATTTCTATTCATAAAAGAAAGGCCCAAGAGTGAAAACAATCACATAGCACCAGCATTGTGGTCAAACTGTTCTTTCCAGATGGGTGATTGGTTCTAATTTATCCTTTTGGTTTAAGTTTCACTTTGAAGCAACCCAGAAACCAAAAGTGAAGAAGTGCAATAACAGTTTAGTTTTATAAAGCACTTTACAGTTTATAAATCATTTTTGCATTCTTTTCCCCCTTGATCAGCCAACAAACTCTGTGAGAGAGATGGTGTGGGAATTTTGGTTCTCTTCTGGTACATAAAGGCCCTCTCTTCTCAGGAAATGTTGGCAAAATGGTTGGGATAGAATTAATAGGACAGTCAATTGTCCCCTGAATTAGGATTCTCCAGAGAAACAGAACCAATAGGAAACAGGAGACATATCTATACCTATACCTATTGATATACAGATAAAAGAAGGTTTATTATAAAGGATTGGTTCATGAGATTATGGAGGCTGAGAAGTCCCAAGATCTCCAATTGGTAAACTGGAGAGCTGATGGCGTAAGTTCCTGCCCAGGTCTGAAGGCCTGACAATCAGAGAGCCAATGGTATAATCCCAATTCGAGGACAAGGAGAAGACTGATGTCTGAACTCAGTCAGGCAAAAGAGGCAAATACTCCCTTCCGCCACCCTTTGGTTCTTTTTGGACCCTCAACACATTGAATGAGGCCCACCCATATTGGGGAGGGCAATCTTCTTTACTCAGTCCACAGGTTCAAATGTTAGTTTCTACCAGAAACACCCTCACAGACACACTCAGAAATCATGTTCAGCCAAATATCTGAGCACCCTATGGCTCAGTCAAATTGGCACATAAAATGAATCATCACATCCCCTAATCTCATCTCAAGGAGGCAGTTTCCACCTCTGAGGGACTCCACGTTTGTTCTATCCAAATGTTACCTCACTGCATTTCCTCCCAGGGAGGCCTGGATTAAATCCCCTCTGAAGATCTCATGCAATGCTGGACACCAAAAACCTATCCACATGAAAACAGAAACTCATTAACAAATGTCAGGACAGGGTAGCCATAGTTAGAATTAAAGAGAGTTTCCAAATGCAGAGAACAGTAGCACAGAATTCATTTTAAACATACAGTCGGAAGTATTTGGTGTGGTACAACCTGAGGGAGAGTCTGAGATGGTTAAGTCAGACTGACATGGATTCTAATACCAGCTCTGACCCTTCTCATGTGACCAGGGCAAGTTCGCTAATCTCTCCAATCTTCTCTTTACTCACAGGTAACATGGGGATTAAAATATCTCACCAGGAGCTGCTAATAAACACAACATCCTCCCACAGACCTCATGTGGAGTGAAAACAGACAGACACAGAAAAATAACACACTGTATGATTCCATTTATATGAACTCTCAGAAGAGCCAAAATGTACCTATGGGGATAGACGTCAGAATAGTAGTAGCCACTGGAGTGGAGAGAATTGACTGAAAAGGAGCAGAACAGAACCCACCATGGTGATGAAAATGGTCTGCATCTTGACTGCAGTGTGAGCTACACAGGTATATACGTGCATCAAAATTCATCTACCTGGATGCTTAAGATCTATGCATTTTACTATATAGTGTATTTCAATAAAATTTCAAAAAATGCGTATCTTATTGGGCTGTTATAAGGAATGAATGAGATAATATAAGAAAAGTATCTTCTGAAGGAGTATTTAAACACAACCAAGAAATGATGGCTAAAACACCTTTCTTAAAAGTAACCAACTAAATGTCCATCGACAGATGAATGGATAAAGAAGATGTGGTATATATACACAATGGAATATTACTTGGCTGTGAAAAAGAGTGAAATATGTCATTTGCAGCAACATGGATGGAACTAGAGGTTTTCCTACACTGTTGGTGGGATCCTCCTACACTGCTGGACCTCCTACAGTGTTGGTGGGAATGTAAATTGGTAGAACCACTATGGAGAATAGTATGGAGGTTCCTTAAAAAACTAAAAGTAGAGCTACCATATGATACAGCAATCCTGCTCCTGGGCATGTATCTGGAAAAGAGGAAAACTCTAATTCAAGAAGATACATGCACCCCAGTGTTCATAGCAGCACTATTTACAATAGCCAAGACTTGGAAGCAACCTAAATGTCCATCGACAGATGAATAGATAAAGAAGACGTGGTGTATGTATATACAATGGAATATTACCCAGCCATGAAAAAGAATGAAATAATGCCATCTGCAACAACATGGGCAGACCTAGACGTTATCATAGTAAGTGAGGCAAGTCAGACAGAGAAAGGCAAATATCATATGATATCACTTATATGTGGAATCTAAAAAATGATACAAAAGAACTTATTTACAAAATGGAAATAGACTCACAGACATAGAAAATAAATTTATGGTTACCAAAGAGGAGAGAGGGGGAGAGATAAATTAGGAGTTCGGGATTAACAGATACACACTACTATATGTAAAACAGATAAACAACAAAGAACTACTGTATAGCTCAGGGAACCATGTTCAATATCTTATAATAACCTACAATGGAAAAGAATCTGAAAAAAATATACATGTACATATATATGTATGTATAACTGAATGGATTTGCTGTACACTTGAAACTAACACCAAATTGTAAATTAACTATACTTCAATTAAAAATGTGATGCTATAAATATGAAAAAGAGTAACTGACTTCAGAAATCTCAATTAGTCTGCATAATCCAGAAATCCCAGAGGATTCCAGAGTAGGGGTGGATATTAGAGATTTTCTCCCTCCTTCAGTAGCCTACTTGTGGACTCCCCCCACCGCAGCACCTTGGCCTCACCAAGCAGGCAAGTGAGTACTGTTCAAAGAAGCTGACAGCGGGCAAGGACCCATAGATGCATGGGTCTGGGATAGCCCTGGGCAGGGCTGTAGTCCCAGGAGGCTAAGTTGGGACCTGGTGAGGGAGAGATTCCCAATCCACAGGAAACTGGTCCCAGTCTGGCACCCCAGGCAGAGACTGAACTAGGCAGTAGGAGTGAGGGGACAGGACAAGGACCTGGCTTCTGGAACTCCATGTCAAGGCAGGGCCTGGGCAGGAGGGATGGTCCAGCTCCTAGGACAAACGAGGAGGAAAATAAAGGTCTTTCTGAGGATTTGGCTTACTCCGGAGTGTGGGGTGAAATCAATCCTGGGTGAATCCAGTTGGCTCTGCTACCACTCAGGTTGTCTAGAACTGCCCTGGCTTGAACACTAGAGCAGCACTTCTCAAAGGTTAATGTGCACATGAATCACCTGCGGATCCTGTTGAAATGCAGATTCTTATTCAGTAGATCTAGGATGAGGCCTGAAATTCTGCTTTTCTAACAAGTTCCCAGGAAATATCCATGGATCACTGGGATTACCAAGAACCTCCTAGGAGATGCACTGTGTGGCAGCAGCCAGGTGACCAGGATGACTCCTGGAACTCTTCAATTATCTGTTTGCTCTGACTCTGGGCTCAGATGAAGAGCGAGAGGAACGACCCCCAAAACACACACGCACACTCACACACAACTTTAAAACCATGGAAGTCAATATTCCATGAGCCATTCTAACAACCTCACTCCTATTTACTCTGGGTTTAAAACACTGCCATAGATGGTGTTGCACAGAGATTTATAGCTTTTAATCTTCTCATATGGCACAACTGCTAAATACAGTATAATATATGTGACAGGAATTAGTCCAGAATTTATTTAAGACTTTATCCCCTCAGTTCATATGTCAAAAGATTGCCGTTTCCATTTATTTATTAGGAATGTGATGTTTTTCAAGGTGGATGCATTACTGTTGTTATCTGCTTTCAATTAGCTGAGAATTTACCATGCTCAGCCAAACGTCCATTCATCAGCAAATTCCAGATTCCTGGCAGTCTGATTAACTTCCCAGGGCTCTTCCTTTATAGTTAAAACAAATGAGGCTGTCTATATCCCTTGCTTTCTTGCTTATGGAAGGAAACAGAGTAGGTTTTGGAACTGAAGAAGAAGGAGGAGGAGAAGAAGAAAAAGAGGAGGAGGAGGAGGAGGAGGAGGAGGAGGAGGAGGAGGAGTGAAGAAAAAAAAGCCTCAAGCAATCAGGAAATATTATAGATAGAGATAAATGCTTACCTTAGACCAAAAGCTACTCCATGTAGAGTTTTTTTCAGCCCTATCAAAGCTGGCAGTTCAGTAGTCTTATAAGATGACCTCAGTGAAGGGTTGAAGGACTCGAACTTGGCACATTATTCATTGCTGTGGGGTCTGGTGTAATAGCAGAAGCATGAGCTTTGGAACCAATGGGGCCTGGCTCTTAAAACTGGGGTGCGTGGGCTAAGCTTTCTAACCTCCATTTTAAACGCTCTAAGCTTTTTCTGTAAAATCACAGCAATAATGACTAACTTGCAGATTTATCATGACTGTAAATGAAATCGTGTTTATGAAAAAACCATGTCAACCAAGGTAACCCTGACCTTGAGTTTCAAACAACATTTGTTCAAACTGCATCCAGTGTGTGTGGAAGATCCCAGAAATCTCCCAGTCTCTCTGGGGACTTGAGGAGGGATTGAGGATAACGGATGGGGATGGTTACTGTTTGTCTTGGCCATGGCTGGCCACAAACTCTTCTACCTTCTGAATTAGTCCTGTTCCGGATTCCCCACTGTATGTGACAGAGGTCACCCCTGCTCTTTGCAGTGTATTAGCACACCTCCCCAAATCAAGCCACTCATGCGAGGTCACGTATGTGTAGCAGATTTTATTACTGATGGTCTGGGGATAAAGAGAAGGTTTGCCTTGCAGCACTCACACACTTGGAATCAAATATTTGCCACCCTGAACTTACAAACTTACATCGCCATTCTTGTTAACTATAATGCCTGGTGTCAAACACGTGACTTGGCCCTCTTTTGGCCTTCTATCTCTATCTTTCTCTTCCCCTTATTCTTGGGTTGGTGAGAGGAGACAATAAAACAAAACCTAAACTCTCTTGCATCCCCTCACTCACAACAATTTAACTTCTGATTGGCACTGATCTTACTTTTGGGAGCCCACCTTGAACCTGAGTCTTGACATCTCACTGACTCTTCAATGCGCTCTTCTAGAGAAGCACAATCCCTCATTCTCAGGGATTTCTGTCTCAGTGGTTCAGATCACTGCATTAGAGCCCTACATCAGTCAGACACACACAGTGCAAGCTTGATGCACGGCACGTATAGATATTGGACAAAAGTTGCTCTCACCTTAAAGTTTGCTGAATACCAGGCCTGCCTTGGGGGAAGTGGCAAGGCTGGTGAAATATGCCTTCCATCTGATTTTCTAATTTTTCTCCCCTGTGTTTCATTCCTTAGTCTTTTTGTTGCATTTTCTGGGAAAATTCTTTTCTTTTCTTTGGCCGCACCATGTAGCTTGTGGGAACTTAGATCCCCGACCAGGGATCAAACCATGGCCCTCAGCAGTGAAAGCGCAGAGTCTTAACCACTGGACAGCCAGGGAAGTCCCTAGGAAAATTGTTTTCAACTTTATCTTGCAATCCTCTACCAAAACTAAAGTAGATAGCCAGTGGGAAGTTGTTGTATAACAAAGGGAGTTCAACTCGAGGATGGAAGATGCCTTAGAGGACTGGGACAGGGAGGGTGGGGGGCACTCGAGGGAGGGGGGGGAGTCAAGGGAGGGAGGGAATATGGGGATATGTGTATAAAAACAGATGACTGAACTTGGTGTACCCCCCAAAAAATAATAAATAAATAAATAAAATTAAAAAAAAAAAACTTGTAAGCACCCTATTTTAATTCCCAAGAATTTGTACTTATCTTCCATTTGTTCTATTTTATCCTGTCATGTTCTTGATTCACGAATTCAGTGTCTTCTCCTACAAATTTAGGCACATTAATTATTATTGGATTTTTTCTTTGTTGTTATTGTTGAAGTTTTCTCTATCCCCTGAATTTTCTCTAGGTCCCTTCATTCCATGTTTGCGTGTTTGATCTCTGTCTTTTGTGTGATGGTTTTCTCCAAATAGCTGCTGATCTTTGGCTGTCCAATCCATATTTAACAGAGCTAAGTTGACTGGAGGTTCTGTGTGTGAGGGCAACCCTTGTCAACTGGTAGCCTTCATTGTAGGGAAACCTGGCAAAAACCAAGCTGTTGCATTGGTTTTTCTTAAGAACTTTGCTCTAGGGTCACTCAGTTTCCCAAGAATCTTTTAATTTTCCACCCTTAAGGCAAAGGTAGTAAAGAGTGGGAAGAAGAGTGGAGAAACATCAGCCTGGTGGGTAGCACTCTTTGAGTGGGATTGAGAGAGAAAAGAGGTGGGGGGGGTCTCATGATTAAGCATGGGATCTTCAATTCTTCAGCCTTTCTGGAGTTCTATGCTGTAGAGCACAATGTGTTTCTCAAACTTTAGCTCACATAAAAATTACCCAGAGGGCTTGTTAAAATACACATTGCTGGGTCTCGCCTCCAGAATTCTGATTCACCTGAGGAAATGACACAAGTCCTGAGATGTTCTCCTCCACCAGTCAAATCCACTGGCCAGTTGAAAGTGGCTGATGGGTATGACATAAGACACTAAAAAACAAACAAACAAACAAACAAACAAACCTCTCTTTCACCAACTATAGCAAATAAATGTCCAGAGTTAAAGAGTCCTTCCCCTTCCTTAATAAACTCCCCTTTTAAACTACAACTATTTATGGCATGCAGCTCATTGAGAAGTGACATCTATGGCCCTCCCCTTGAGTTTGGACAGTCTAATGACTGGACCAATGGACTAGGTGGATATAAGACTGGGTAATTTCCAACTCTGGGTCCAAAAGGAGACAAAGCTTGTGTTTAGTTCTCCTGAAACATTCACCCTTTGATGGCTCTCTTGGGATACTCCATCTTGGAATTGAGTTGCCCTGATCTGATAAGCCCAAGCCATACGGAGAGGTCACATGTAGGGGCTTCTGTTAACAGACCCTGCTGAGCCTAGCCTTTAAGGCATCCCAGCCCAGGCTCCAATTGTGTGAGTCATCTCCAGATGACTGTAGCCCCAGCCTTCAAGCCATCCCAGGTGAAGCCCCAGACATCAGGGAGCAGAGACAAGCCATTCGTGCCATGCCTTGTCCAAACTCCCAGCCTTCCTTGTCCAGGGAAGACTCTCTGCTTCACAGCTGCTCAGAGCAGCACGAACAGGAGCTGCAGGTTGACATGGACACGTGGTGATGTGCCTCCTGCCTTTCTGCTTAAGGACTGTGAGCAACTTGAGGTCAGAGACACACTGCTTTGTTCATTTCTAAATACCCGGGGCTTAAAACAGCGCCTGGCATATGTAGAAGCTCAATTATTTCACCTTACTTATTTATAAATGAAGCACCCTAAGCAAAGCCTTTTGATTACTGTCTTAATAAATCCAAATTCTGCTCTTCACTGGGCTCAGAAGAACAAGTACTGTCTAGTGCAAGGCTCAGTGGTCACACAGGTGGGCTTTGAAGTTGGTCTGCCTGAATGTGAAGCCCCAGCTCTGCTTCCTTCTGGCTGTGTGATCTTAGGTGAGCTAAATGCCTTTCTGGGCCTCATCTTTCTCATGTGTAAAATGGAGACAATAATTGTACCTAACTTTTAGACGCATTGGGAGGATTAGATACATGTACGTGTGATATGCTTAGTACATCATTTAACATTTAGTAGGCACTCAATGGGTGCTAGCTATTTGATTATTGTTGTTATTACTATTATTATTGTTACAAGGTAATTCCTCTAGGAACCAAACTCCAAATTCCACCTTCTCATAAAAGCAGCTCCAAAAGGATGCTCCTGGCTCTGAGCCAGCTGTCGCCAGTGGCCATGGCACTCCTCTCCACTTGGCTGTTTTTATTTGTTGGCCTTAGTTACAAGGGGTCTTACTGAGTTTGCTACTCACCATGCATCTGCACATATCATGTGTGGCATTGGGGACTTATAAAATCTGTTGCTTTTTACACCATGACTCTTGGGTGCACAAGAATCACCAGGGAAGCTTGCTAAAAATGAAGATTCTAAAGCTCTGCTTTAGCCAGTCTGGAGTAGGGCCCAGAAACCTGCTCTTTTAATAAGCCTCCCCAGGTAGCTCCAACGCAGGGGTCCCTGGAAGATCTGTTTCAGCAGATGGCCTCCTTAAGACAAACACCACCCAAACCTTGGCATCACCACTGATTACTTAAATAACTGGAATGGATTTTTTTCTAATTCTTTAACACAGAGTATCCCCCCAAAATCAAATACCTCCAGGATAAATGTATATTTAAACAATATGTTAGTTTCTATTTCAAATAATATGCTCTGTACATTTTTTTCAAACTTCAGAAATCTTCTAAAGTAAAATACTCCTAAATTTAAAGCAATGGATCCAATAGTTAATTTGAAAAAAGTTATATATAATATATTAAATATATAACAATCACTATATTGCAGAAAGCCTAAAATGTCTGGAAACACAGAGAAAAGAGTGTATTTATAAATACACATCTATCAACTTATAAATATATCGACTCCAGAGTATCCAGAAAGTCTAGAAACGTTTGAAAATGTAGCTAACATACTGCTTAATAATAAATGTATCCTGTGTTTCCTAGATGTTCAGACACCTTGTAGAATGTCAATACATCACTATGGTTACATGATTCTGATATATCAGGGCCCACATCAAGCCTCCTTCCGTCCCTTCCCTCCTTCCTTCCTGCCCTCCCTCTCCCTTTCCTTCCTTTCCTTCCTTTCTTCCTCCCTCCCTCCATGTCTTTTCTCTTTCTGCTACCATCATTTCTTGAGCTCCTAAAACGCACACAGCACTCTGCTAGACATGGGTATAATGGATGTATGTGGGGGTGGGGAGATGCTATCCAAAAAGTAAATGGCAGAATCTCTACTCTTAAGGAATATTCTCCTTGCGGTGTAAAATATAAACATGTGACACATTTAAATGTTACTACAAGCCAGCATCTCAATTAGGTGAGTGATTCAAAGAGTATGTGCTATAAAATTCTGGGGCAGAGGTGTCAGGCTGTCCGGGATAGTCCAGATCACTTTCAAGGCATTTCATTATGCTGTGTGTAGACATTCTTCACTATCTCTCCATCTAGGAGACAATCACAACAGTAGGTCATAAACGAGCCCTATGATACAGTGAGGAAAAAAATTATTTCAAATTTTATATGAAAGGAGATTTTGATTCAAGGGGTTTATGCTTAATCTTCCATGATATGGGAACTGACCCCAAGTCAGGGATGAGGATGACGGCATGTCACCCAGTTTCTATTCCAAGGTTCTAACACAGGTTGGACATCGACATAGGTAACAAAGCGAATTTCCTTTTTTTTATTGAAATAATATTCGTTTTTGATACTTATGCATAACATTCATCACATTTACAGAATGTTACTGTTTTATGAGGTTGATTTGTATTCAGTTTTTTTTGAGGCTATGGAAACTTTTTTTCTTTTTGTTTTTTATTGAAGTAAAGTCAATTTACAATATCATGTTAATTTCAAGGAAGTAAATTTTTCCGTTTCATTTCTCCTGGTTCCTTTCATGCAGGTTACTTCTTTGGGGAGGTGAAGAGGTGAAGGAGATATCATCTTCAGTCTCCAGAAGGCAGGAGAAAGGAGCAATTTCCTTGCTCATAATTATGATTCATCATCCTGATCAAGACAAAGCCTCAGACTTTTACAGAGATCATGCAGGCTTCCACTCTCCATAAGAATTTGCCCAGAGCAGGGTTTCTCAACTTGATCACCACTTGGGGCTGGATAATTCTTTGTTGTGGGGGCTGTTCTGTGCACTGGAGGATGTCTAGCAGCATCCCTGGCCTCCACCCACTAAATACCAGTAGCATCCCACCTCTAGCTGTGACAACCAAAAAATGTCTCCAGACATTGTCAAATGTCTTCTGGGGGGGGGGGGTCAACATTTACCTTGGGGACCAAAATCACATCTGGACTGCACACTGGAACCACCAGGGGAGCTTTAGAAAGTACTGGTGCCTGGGACTCTCCCCCCAGGGTGTCTGATTTGATTGGTCTGGGGATGGCCTGCAGTGTAGGATTTTTAAACACTTACCCCAGAATTTCACTGTGGACCAGAGATAATCTCAGATTTGCCCACAAATTCTGACTCTGATAGGGACCTCCTCGCAAATCGGACGTCCAATGCCATGTTGACCTGGTGCTTACCCCAGCCTGCATCCTCCTGGCTTATTTGCTCGGTGTTGGCTTTGGTCTTTCAGGTTAGAACATTCACTGCCTTTTCCACAACTATTTGTCATTCATTTATATGTCTTACCAAGGAAATTCAGACATCGACATCAGGCCAATGGGGGACATTCTAGGGGGACAAGGGGTCTGTGTGACAGTCCCACAAAATACCTCAAGAAGAAGGCTTCTCTTTGCAACCTATCTTGTGAGAATAGAGGCCATGTGCGCATGCCTGGGTGTGTGTGCAGGGGAAAGCACAACAAGCAAAGCAAAGGGGGAAAGACCACAATATCTCCTCTTCTCCTCTTGGAATTTTCTCGGACTAGCCCTCGGATGGCAATACACCAAAATAATGAGCAAGCATGTTTCTACTTCTTTCAACCAAACTTCTCCTGAATGAATTAGAAGAGCTACAACCTACTGCCCCATATCCTCTGATCTAGGAATGCTACTTCTAACTCTCCATCTAACAGAAATGTTTACTTATATTACCAAAAGATAAGTACTAGAATGTTCATAGCAGCACTCTCCATAATAGTCACGACTGGGAACTACCCAGATGCCAATCAACAGCTGGATGGATAAATAAATTGTGGTGTATTCACACAAAGGAATACTACACAGCCATGAGAATGAATGGGCTATAATTTCACATAACACATTGATGAATTTCACAGACACAATGTCGAGCCATAGAAACCAGACCCCCAAAAGGGTATATATTGATTATTCAATTTATATAAGGTCCCTCCAAACAGACGAAACTTATCGATACTGTTAGATATTAGGATAGAGTCCACCCTCACGAATGGGGATAACGAGTGGAGAGCATGAAGCGGCTTCTAGGATGTTGCAGGTCACACTTCATTTCTTTTTTTTTTTCTATTGCTTTAATTTTTATCTATATGAAATGATGGATGTTCAACTAAACTTATTGTGGCAACGGTTTCATGATGTAAGCCAAAACTGTTTTTTTAAAGCCCTTTATTGGAGTATAATTGCTTTACACTGTTGTGCCAGTTTTTGCTGGACAACAAAGTGAATCAGCTGTATTTATACATATATCCCCATATCCCCTCCCTCCCGCGATTCCTTCCCACCTTCCCTATCCCAGCCCTCTAAGTCATCACCCATCATCAAGTTGATCTCCCTGTGTTAAGCAGCAGCTTCCCACGAGCTACCTATTTTACATTTGGTAGTGCATATATGTCAATGCTACTCTCTCACTTCATCCCAGCTTCCCCTTCACCCCGCACCCCACCCTGTGTCCTCAAGTCCATTCTCCACATCTGCATCTTTATTCTTGCCCTGTCACTGGGTTCATCAGTACCATTTTTTAAGATTCCACATATATGAGTTAGCATACGGCACACTTCGTTTCTTGATCTGGGTATTGGTTATGTGAGTTTGTTCAGTTTAAGAAAATATATCAATGTGTACATTTATAATTTATGTACTTTTCTGTTTGTCTATACTTCAATAAAATATTTAGAGCTTAAAAATTCCCTTCTCTTTCTCAGATGCTGCCTCCTCCCTTCCAAGCTGGGAGATTGGGGGCTTTGACACGAGACTGTTGAGTCGGGAGCTGGGCAAGTCCCAGAAAGCCCGTCTTATCCTTGTCATTGTCCCCACCCCCACACTGTTGCCCTCCACTCAGGTAGTCTTACATAGGCTGGAAACAGATAGCACAGAAGTGAGGGGACTCAGTGTCCCATGGCCTGTCTGCTGGAACCAAGACAATTCTACTGACGATCAACCTCTTGAGACCATAAACAGAGCCCAGCTCCAAACTGGGCAGATAGCTGTGTGATTTGTTTTTCTTTTAATCCAGATTGTTTATCCCTAAATCAACAATCTTGCAGCAATGACAGAGTCAGGCTGCAGCTCGAGGGTGGGATCCACTGGTGTGGCCTTTTGGCATGCACCACCCCAGCACATCACACTCCAGGCTGCACATCAACTCTGTCCAGGGCCTCTGCCCATCACAGCAGCTAATGTGTTTTTCCCACAGTTGATACCATTGTATTTGTCCCAACATCTGGGTAATATTCTGGATCTCACGCGTATGTGAATCAGGTGTTTATTTTACTAGTGAACTATACCTGCAGCCTAAATAGCGTGTGCTAAGCAGCTGTTGGTGACTCTGAATCGAGACCTGGGTGAGGAGTTGTAAACCCAGGAGGTTCATCCTTAGCAAGAAGCATCCAAGATTTTCAATTCAATCAATCTGGACACTATTGAGAGAAGAGAGACATCATTACAGACAGATAATGGTGCAAAATCCCAGCCAGTGATGATTGGGGAAGCAGATGTAAGCCAGGATGATTTTTATACGTTCCAATAGCCCCTGCCGGGTGGGAGATGAAATAAGCAAATGGTCTGATTGGTAACTACATTTGGGCCACTGAGCAATTGCAGAGTTAGAAGCAATCATGTTGCCTGTGCTTGCCAGAAGGAAAAGGATGGGGTTGACCTGCTAAAAGCAATCGATTTGTTACATAGCTTTATGTACTCAGACACTCTCAAACCCAGTTACATAATTCACCTAAGATGCTGCCCACTTGGGACAATTAAGTCCCCCGCCCCAATGTATTCAGTTGTTCAGCCAGTCCTTCTGATGTTTGAAATTTGTAAGAAAAAAAAAAGGAATATTTATGCATGAAGTGAAGATCTGGGAATATAATAATCAAAAGTGTGACCCCTCCCCTTAAGGAGTCCATCATCAGGTTGGCCTGGTTATTGTCTGCTACATAAGAAGCCACCCAAAACTTAGGGTTTCAGTATAAGAACCATCAGGGTGACTGTCTTAGTCAGTTTAAGCTGCCCTAACGAATATCATAGACTGGGAGGCTTAAACAACAGAAATTTCTTTCTCATAGTTCTAGAAGCTGGAGGTTCAAGATCAAAGTGCCAGTAGATTTGGTTCCTGATGAGGACCCTCTTACTGGCTTGCACTGTGTCCTCACATGACTTTTCCTCTGTGTGTGTTCAGAAAAAGAGATCTCCCCCTCTTTCTCTTCTTATAAGGGGACTAATCTCATCATAAGGGCCCCACCCTCATGACCCCATCTAAACCTAATTACCTCCCAAAGGCCCCACGTCCAAATACCATCATATGGGGGGGTTAGGGATTCAACATATGAATTGGGGTGGGGAGACTCAAACATTTAGTCCACAATAGTGACCAACTGTTCTAGTTTGCTCAGGCTGCCATAACAAATATCACAGACTAGGTGGCTTAAGCAACAGAAATTTATTTTCTCACAGTTCTGGAGATGACACATCTGATATGAAGGTGTCAGCAACTTGGTTCCTTCTCAACCTCTCTCCTTGGATTGCAGATGGCTGTCTTCTCGCTACGTCCCCACATAGTCACCCCTCAGTCTGTGTGTTGTCTGTGTCCTAATCTCCCCTTCTTAGAAGGATATCAGTCAGAATGGATTAGGGCCCACCCTAATGACCTCACTTTACTGTAATTATCTCTTTAAAGGCCCTGTCTTCAAGTACAGTCACATTCTGAGGTCTTGGGGGTTAGGACTTCAACATATGAATTTGGGGAGACACAACTCAGCCCATAACACCAACCATCTTGGTTTGCCCAGGACTGAGGGGATTCCTGGGATGCAAGACCTTCAATGATAAACTCAGGAAAGACCCAGGCAAGCTGGGACACATTGGTCATTCTAAAAGGAAACATTTCTTTTGCTGTATAACATGAGAGGGCTTAGAGGAGACAACTCCTACCTGCTCTACTCATTGGCAGGGGCACCTGAAAAGCTGGGGGGTGGACCCATCCTAGGTTCATTCAACACCTGGCAGTTGATGCTGGGGAGACCCACATGGCTGTGCGCTGGGACAGCTGTTGCTCCTTAGGCATCTGTCTTCTGTGGTCTCTCTTTGTGGTCTCTCTGGCATGAGTTGCCTCCAGTTAGCCAGACTTACTACATGATAGCTCCAGAATCCCAAAGCCCCTTTCCCAGGAAAGCCAGGCAGAAGCTGTGTTCCCTTTGATGATCCAGCTTCTTAAATCCATGTAGCAGAACTTCTTCCACATTTTATGTTACCAAGGCAGGTAACAAGGGCCTCCCCAGGTTCAAAGGGAATAGAGAGAGACTCCATCATGTGATGGTGGATTGACCAGAACATATGGGCATACAACATATCCTTGTAGCCCTTTTTAAAGTTTTTAATTGTGGTAAAATACACAAAACATAAAATTCACTATCTTAACCATTTTTAAGTGTATAGTTTAATGGCTTTAATTGCATTCACATTGTTGTACAACCAATCTCCAGAACTCCTTTCATCTTGCAAAACTGAAAATCTATGCCAGTTCTATGCCACTTCCCCTCAGCCCCTGACAACCACCATTCTACTTTCCATTTCTATGAATTTGACTCCTCTAGGTACCTCGGATAAGTGGGGCCACATAGTATTTGTCCTTTTGTGACTGGCTTATTTCACTTAGCACAATATCCTCAAGGTGTATCCATATTGTGGCACATGTCAGAATTCCCTTCCTTTTTAAGGCTAAATAATATTCCACTGTATGCACTGACCATGTGTTGCAGCCATTTCTGATCCCATCTACCACACTAGAGGAGGACAGAGCCCAGTCAACTCAGTTATAGGACAGTGGGGTGGGTATTGTGATCAGGATACCACAGAATACTATGAGGGCACAGAGGAAAGACTTCCTGGAGGAGGTGATGGGTTTTAGGTAGGCAGACATTGTGAACTCTGCCTTCCGGGCAGAGGGAGCAGGAAGCATAAGGGCCTTGGAGACAAAAGCAAGCAGGGTGTTTTGGAGAGCTGCTGATGAGGGTAGGGCAGGGCTGCCTGGTTCAGGTTGTGCACTCTGAGATCTAGAGGACGCCACTCACAAGATGGCAATGGTGTCCTCCACAGTGGCGCTGTGTCCAACCACTCATCCATCTTCAGCAGTCCTGTGAAAGAATGGGAGGGTGGGGAGAAAGCAGGGAGATGAAGTGCTCAGAGACTAGGTTGTCAGAGCTCAGATCAAGAGGAGTCTTCTACAAGATCCTGAGGGTTTGGGAATTGAGCCTGGAGGCAATGGGAAACTGCCAAAGGATTTTAAATGAGGAGGAGGAGGAGGAACCAAAATCAGGAATTACTATAATTAATGGAAATAATGGTACCATCATGGACTGGGGGGAGGGGGAGCAGATCTCTTCTAGGTCTCTCTTTTTATCTCCAATGACCATATCTGATTCACCAATCAACACCTGGAAGCCTCAGGAAGCCCGGTCCTGAGGTGAGATAAGAACGGGTCCATTTTCCTCCTGAGCCCAGCATTCAGAACTCCCAGCTCTAAGCCAACATGGCATTTCCATTCTAGTCATGGGAGAAAGACAACCGCAAATGAAGGAATGACTGGGGCTATTATGAATGGAGATTAGCACTATGGGGAAATAAAGCCAAGTGATCTGGTAGAGAGTGACTGGGTAGAGGTTGGTGATCAGGGAAGGGCTCTCTGAAGAGGGGACTTTTTTTGCCTCTCAGACATCACTTAAGATCTTCTCAGTCTCATCTGTTGATGGTGCCTTTGGCAACTTTGTCTGCCCTGACACAATGGTAACTAGCTCTGTTAAGCTTGTGATTAACTTCAAACAGACACAACCCAAAATCACCTCACCTCCTATCTCCTCCATGTGCCTCTCACCTCCCCTTGAGATTTTCCCCCTTCACAAGGAGGCATACACAGAGCCTATACATGTGCTACCCCTAAGTGTGGGGAGTTGATGTCTTTTGACCCATAAGAGACAGAAGTTGGTAGATACCTCCCCCTTCCTCCCCTTGGACAGACTGTCTTGAGATGCAATCCTTACGTGGCTTCTTGGAAGCCAGCCCATGAGCTAGAGCAATCAGTTTCACTTGATACTAAAACTGTAACACACCCTTCATTGGCTTGCCATCCTTCCCTGCCTTACTTCCTTTCTTTCTCACTCCAGTTTCCTGGGATTGCACATCCTAATGTCATAGGACCATGTGAGTTTTCCCACAGACTCTATTTTCTGGGAGTATCTGGGGCTAAAACAGACATATGCAGATTTGCCATTTACAAAGGTCACTCTGATTTCTGTGTGGGTGGTGATTATGCAGAGACTAGTGTGGAAGTCAGGAGAGACACATGAAGAGGCTCTTGCAGTTGTCCAGGCAAAAGATGATGGTTCCTGAGAGGAAGGGATGGTATTGGAGATAGAGGAGTGGATAGACTCATGGTACGTCTTGGAGGCAGAGGTGACAAGAAAGCTACTGAACTGGATGTGGCACAAGAGAGAAATTAAGGCTGACTTCTAGGTTTAGGGCTTGGGCAATTAGCTAATGATGGTGCTTTTTACTGAGAAGGAGAACACTGGAAAAGAAGGAGGTTTGGAATACTTAATTTGCTCACCAAATGTTTTTGGAGCATCTACCAAAAACAGTAGAAGGGGTTCAGAATATGCCATAGTGACATAAGTATTATTTTGAACTGAAGATATTCAAGATTCAACAGCTGCAGGAAGAGACTTTTTCTAGCCTCCCCTTTATCTTCCTAAAAGCAAAGCCTCCCCAAATAATTCAACTCTCATAAATCTCCTCCCAGGAGTTTCACAACCAGGGACAATTGACTCTTATCACTGAAGAGGAGAAGTAAACACAAGTCAGCATCTGGATAAGAAGTCACTTAAACAGATATTGTCCTAAAACTATCATATCTCCCATCTGTTCTCCTAAGTGCCCATTTGTCTTTCCTAAAAGTCATCTGTTCTCCCAGAATTGCTCCTCTGCCCCTCCCTATCTTCTATTAAGATGATATGTAAAAATTCTAACCACCTCCTTGAGTCACATTTCTTTGTGAACTCCTGAGCATAGGTACTTAATTAAATCTGTTTTTTTCCCCTCTTGTTAATCTGTCACTTGTCAGTTTAATCTGCAGACCTCCAATTACTGAACCTAAGAGGATAGAGGAAAAGCTTTTCTTCCTCAACACTAGGCAATATGTTAGGTGTTTTGGACACAGGTCTGAGAGGCCCAGTCTTTGCCACAAGGGTCTCAGCAATGACAATATTTTGGGACCATGAAAATACCGAGGGACGTCAAATGTCACCTCTGGGAGGAGAGAAGGAGTCAGGGAGGGAATCCTGGAAAAGCTTAGGAGGGGTTTAAAGGGTGAGAGATTTAGTCAGAAAAAGGAGCAGGGAAAAGGTGATTAAGGTAGCAAATGCAAATATGCAGCAATGTGAGAAGGCTTAGGAATTAAGAATGTTTAGGGAGAAGGTAAAGGAAGGGAAAGAATGAAAGAAAAATTTCAGAAGCAGAGAAGCCAGCCAAGTGAAGGCCTTTGTAGGCATGTTGCCACGTTTGCCCTTGGATTCCCCAAACCAGAGAAATATTTTACTATTTTGTGCTTTTGTACATGGGGTTTCCTTAGCTTGGAACATTCTCCCCTGCCCCCACCTCCTGACAAAGTCCTACTCATCTTTTAAGGTCTTAGTCTTTGGCTATCCCCTCTTTGCTGGATCTCTCTTGAAACCGAGCAGGACTCTGTGGGGCTCCTGGGCATGGGAGCCTTTCTGTTCAGCCTCCATGAGCTTCCCTGAGTTCCAAAGGGCAGGTTGAAACAGTCACTAATCAGGGAAGGGAGGGGATGCAGAGACACGGGAGGAGAAGTCAAGAAACAATAGCGCAGCCTTGGGGAAGGGTCCTGGTTCCCCCTCAAGGGATACACATAACATCTTTGAGCTTTTCTGCAGAACTAAAACCTCCAACAAATGGAAGATGTTAACTACTTGATGAAGCATTCTTCATTCCAGAGAGAACATCAGGAGACCTCCTGGGGCCAGATTAAAGGAATGCAGGCCCTGCACACACCCTGATCCTTATCAGCAACCCCACCCTTGAACCATTGCTGTAAAACTCCTCACCAAATCCTCCTGGGTAGGGACACACGGTTTTGGAGAAAGCCTCATGGAGAAGGCTTCCTTTTTTTTTATTTGGCTGTGCTGCATGGCTTGCAAGATCTTAGTTCCCTAATCAGGGACTGAACCCAGGCCCCTTGCAGTGGAAGTGTGCAATCCTAACCACTGGACAACCAGGGAATTTCCAGGGACACACAGTTTTGAAGGGCATGAGTCTGCTGTGTCCACCTCTGCCTGGCAAAGCAATAAAGCTATTCTATTCTACATCACCCCAAACTCTGTCTCTGATATTCAATTTGGCACTGGTGCACAAAGGCCAATTTTCACATCATTCTCTGACCCCCATGCCATAGTTCACTGCACCTCATTGCTGCTCAGCTCCAGGATGCCATGAGCTGGCTGTGACCTTGGCCTTCCCCCTTCCTGCCAGGCTATGAGCTCCTTAAGTCTTGGACTCTTTCTTTCAGGTTAGAGCCCAACCTAGGGCCTGGAGAATATAGAATCAGCTCAGTAATTGGCTGAATTGAATGCTTTTGAAATGTGAGAGAAGTGTGAAACCCTAGAGAAGATACACCACCCACATCCCTGGGAAGAAGAGCTGTCTATACAGTCAGATGAAAGGAGGCGGTGAAAAGCCATCAAAGACTAAGAATGCTTCACATCAGCCTCAACCCAGGGACGTGGGAGACACTTTCCATTGAGTCCAACCACTCTTCAGCTTCTGTGCCCTGGAGTCAGCTCTGCTGGGCTCAGGCCAATGATGTAGGCAGTTACCCACATAGATCCACAAGACCAAAACCACCAACCTTTTTTACACAGCACAAGACATGGCATTCATTGAAAGGCTGACATGTTCTGCCAATGCAGACCCTGGCTGGCCCTGAACCAATGGCTGGAGGGAGAAGGTGAAAGTTTCCATGTCTCCTTTTCTGCTGTTATTCCCTCTTGCACATATGGGATTTATTCTTTACAGGTTTAAATGTTACATTGAAAATAAACTCAAATGACCAAAATGTTTCACTGAACAATCCATAATAAAGATAAAAGCCACCTGCACTGGGGGAGGCACGGACAGCCAACTCGAAATTGCTTTAGTGTTTGGAACTTCCTGAATGGAATTCTCAAGCACTTTCCAAACAATTTAAAGAACTCATCCATCCAGGGTTGATTAGAACTGTCCAAAACTGGGTTCATCATACCTCAATCAAACAAAAAGTGGAGGAAAACAAAACTTCCTGGGAAGACAGAAACAAAATAAAGTAAAACAAAGTCACAACTGCCCCCAGTGGATTTGAATAACATAGTTTCCTTATTCTTGCAGAGAATCCAGTATATATATATATATGTATATATGTGTATGTATGTATATACGTGTGTGTGTGTGTATATATATGTATATGTACACATATATACAGATATACACAGACACACATATAATTTTCCTTTTATTCCACTGTGGAGTCTAAGATCATGACCCCTCCAAAAAAAAACAGCAATGTAATGAAGAGACTTTTATGGTCATCTCTACTTTTATGGACATCTTTGTGATTGACCTCACAAAATAATGTGAGTTATATACATGCATGTACACATAGGCCAGATTCTCAACTGACGTAATTCTATGGGAATTCACAGAGTTATATTGGTTGAGAATTTGGCTTCAGCTTCACTTATTGCAGAAATTCCCATCAACTAGCCTGAGATGAGCCTGCACACACATTGCCACAAAGCTTCACAGGCTGAGAATCTGGCTGACGGAGCACAGAATAATGTCCATCCAAATATCGGCTTGGATTTTATCTGCCTTGCTTTCCAGAGCAGCTTGCAGGATGGAATGAGCAAATGCCTTTGGCCTCTGGAGCTTTATGAATCAGTATGGGAAGCCCCAGGCTGTCCATCCATCCTGGAGGGGCAGAGTCCCTTCCCACCTCAGTCTCTCTATCTGGGAATTGGGTGGGACGATCACTTGTCTCTCCCTTCTCCCTCTGAGCATTCTCTGCTATTTATGAAAGTATGCTTTGTAAATAGGACTCCCAGAAAATAAGCATTAAGAGCTGGAGTCCAGCGTTGGTTGCCAGGGAAAATGCATTTATTTGCTAAGTTAGCAAGTGCCAACATCACTAATTGAATTTGTGCCAAAACATGCATTTTTGAAAGTGTTGTTCTGTTCCATTCATTATTTATCACCTAAGGGCAGTGCATGCTACAAGCCAAAAATCTCATCCTGCATTTTATCAGAAACCCATTGCAGGGAAGGGGAGAAGGGAGACAGAGGGAAACAATAAAAATGAGATTTCTGGAAAAAGCTGAAGGAAATTGTCTGGCATATTTTGTCTGGAAAAGCAATGCCCACAGGGCAACTCGATAATAATCTCCAAATGCAAAGGGACTGGAAAGAGCAGCTGCTCTCTCTTGCCATTCAGGACGGAAGAAGAAATGAACCTTCACTGCAACGTGAAAGAATTAGGCTAGTTAGAAGGGAAAACTTCTTTAATAGGGAATGTTATCAAGAGAAACTGAGAGCAGGGAAGACCTTTAGATGTGGGAAGTATCTTATGTGTTCTAGATAGTCTAAGGATAAGAGGTCAACTCAATATTTCCTCAGCCCTGAGACAATGGATGTCCCCGGAGGTCATTGCCACACTAGGAAATTGTCCTGGTCCTGATGGTTTGTCATCACATTAGAGGCATGGGTTTTGGTGTGAGAAACCTGCTTTGACATGCCACAGTTGCACAAATTACTTGACCTCTCTATGCCTGCTTAAGCATTTGTAAAATAGGGATAACTTTTCATTCAACACTATTACTGTACCAGGCATTGTTATAGGGGATGAGGATACAGCAGTAGATTTAAAAACCCTTGGCGATTCCAATGGGGAGGCAGACTTATTATTATAATAATAAAGAATAAAGAAGTCAAATATACAGCATATCAGATGGTGATAAGTGCTATGGAGAGAAATTAAGGAGGGAAGGGGATGAGGGTACGGAAGTTTCCATTTTAAGTAGGGTTGGGGGTGGGGAGGTCGCACACTGAGATGGTACCTTCTGAGGAAAGATTTGAAGGAAGTGAAGGAGAGAGCTAAGAGGGTGTAGTGGGTTGAATGGTGACCCCCAAAAGGTTATGTCCATGTTCTAATCCAGGAACCTATGAATGTGACTTTATTTGGAAAAAGGGTCTTTGCAGATGTGATTAAGTTAAAGTTCCTGAGACGAGATGGTCCTGGATTATCTGGGTGGGCCCTAAATCTTTTTTATGTTTTTCTTTAAGAACTTTTATTGAGAAACAATTGACATACAATAAACTGCATATATTTAAAGTGTATAACTTGATATATTTTTATTATTAGGAATGTATATATGGCAATCCCAATCTCCCAATTCATTTCCCCCTAACCGTCCCCCCCCACCCCCACTTTCCCCACTTGGTGTCCATATGTTTGTTCTCTACATCTGTGTCTCTATCTCTGCCTTGCAAACCAGTTGATTTGTACCATTTTTCTATATTCTGCATATATGTGTTAATATACAATATTTGCTTTTCTCTTTCTGACTCACTTCACTCTGTATGACAGTCTCTAGGTCCATCCATGTCTCTACAAATGTCCCAATTTTGTTCCTTTTTACAGCTGAGTAATATTCTGTTGTATGTATGTACCACATCTTCTTTATCCATTCATCTGTTGATGTACATTTAGGTTGCTTCCACGTCCTGGCTATTGTAAATAGTGCTGCAATGAACACTGCGGTGCATGTGTCTTTTTGAATTATGGTGTTCTCTGGGTATATTGCCCAGCAGTGGGATTGCTGGGTCATATGGTAACTCTATTTTTAGTTTTTCAAGGAACCTCCATACTGTTCTCCATAGTGACTGTATCAATTTACATTTCCACCAATAGTGCAAGAGAGGTCCCTTTTCTCCACACCCTTTCCAGCATTTACTGTTTGTAGATTTTCTGATGATGCCCATTCTAACCAGTGTGAGGTGATACCTCATTGTAGTTTTGATTTGCATTTCTCTAATAATTGTGATGTTGAGCAGCTTTTCATGTGCCTCTTGGCCATCTGTATGTCTTCTTTGGAGAAATGCCTATTTAGGTCTTCTGAGGGTGGGCCCTAAATCTAATGGCAAGTGTCCTTATAAGAGAGAAGAGGAGAAGACAGACATAGAGAAGTCATGGGAAGATGGAGGCAGAAATTGGAGTGATGCTGCCACAAGCCAAGAAACACCTGGAGCCATCAGAAGCTAGAAGAGGCAAGGAAGGATTCTCTCTTAGAGACTTCGGAGGGACCATGGCCTTATGGCACCTGGATTTCAGACTTCTAGCCTCCAGAACTATGAGAGAATTGATTTCTTTTGTTTTAAGCCACCAAGAGTTCATGGTGTTTTTCATGGCAGCCCTATGAGATTAATACAGTGTGTACTGAAGAAGTGGTTAAGCAAGAGAACAGCAGGTGCAAAGGCTCTGAGGCAGGTCTTTTGCCTGTCTGCTTGGGAAAGAGCCAGGAGCCTTGTGTCTTTGGAGTGGAAGGAGACTTTGCAGCTGAAGCAGACTCTGAAGGAGTTAACAGCTGGAGGCTCTCTGCTGATGGAGCTTCCCAGAAAGGGACAGCAAGTCTTTCCTGGAAGAGGCAACTGGGTGGCACATCTCTGTGCCCAACACAAGCAGTGAGTCTAGTGATAATATCATTGCAAAACAATGATGGTTTGGACGAGGTTGATAGGAGTGGAAGAAATGAGATTCTGAATATGTTTTTGAGACATAGAGACAAGTGGATTTATTGTAGATTGGATATGGGATATAAGATAAAGAGGGAGGTCAAGAATGACTCCGAGCATTTTGGCCTGAGCAACTAGAAAAATGGAACTGCCATCAACTGAGTTGGGGAAGGCTGTAGATGAAACACGTTTTGGAGAAAAGATCAAAAGTTTGCTTTAGGACACGTCAGATTTAAGATGCTTGTTAAACATCCAAGTGCAAATATCAGATAGATATATGACTGAAGGTTACATTTCTGATCTGAAGATATACATATGGAGGAATTTTTTACTTTATTTCTTAAGTAACAGAAAAATTCTTGGTTTCTGTTGTACAGTTTTAGTTAAGATACAGAACTGTTCCATTATCCTAATAAAAACCCTCATGCCACTCCTTTGTACTCAAACTCACCCCTCATCTCCCACCCTGGACGACCACGGATCTATTCTCCATCCCTGAAGTTTTGCCTCTTCCATATGTCATATAAATAAAATCAAATGGTATGTAGCGTTTTGAATCTGGTTTCTTTTGTTCAGCAAGATGTGTTTGAGATTCATCCATGTCATGTTTATCAATCCCACTGTATGGATGTACCATAGTTTGTTCACCCATTGACCCATTGAAGGACATCTGGTTTTTTTCCCATTTTTAGCAATTATGATAAAGCTAGTATAAACATTCATGGTCTTTTGTGTAAATGAAAGTTTTCAGATTTCTTGAATACATGATGAGGAGTAGGATCATCTAGTAAGTGTGTATTTTCCAAACTGCCTACTGTTTTCCAAAGCAGTTGTACCATTTTGTGTTTCCTGCAGCAATATCAGATTTTAAATTACTTTTTAAATTTATTTTTTAACCACTCTAACAAGTGTGTAATAGCATCTCATTGTGGTTTTCATTTGCCATTCACTAATGAATAATGATGTTGAGTGTTTTTTCATGTGCATATTTTCCGTACAAATTTCTTCTTTGGTGAGGTATCCATTAACATCTGTGCCCATTTTTAATTGGGCTATTTGTTTTCATAGTGTTGAGTATGGAAAATTCTTTATACAGTCTCCTTACAAGTCCTTTGTCAGATATGTGATTTGTAAATATATTTTCCAAGTCTGTAGCTCGTCTTTTTATTCTCTTTAAAGTGCTTTTGGCAGAGCAAAAGTTTTAATTTTTTTTAAGATTTCTTTTTTTTTTGATGTGGACCATTTTTAAAGTCTTTACTGAATTTGTTACAATATTGCTTCTGGTTTATGTTTTGGTTTTTTGGCCACGAGGCATGTGGGATCTTAGCTCCCTGACCAGGGATCGAACCCACACCCCTTGAATTGGAAGGTGAAGTTGTAACCACTGGACCATCAGGGAAGTCCCAAAAGTTTTCAATTTTGATGAACCCCAGTTTTTCATTTTTTTTCTTTTACAGATTATGATTTTGGTTTTATATCCAAGAACTCATTGCCTAAATCAAGGTCACAAAGATATTCTCTTTTATCTTCCTTTAAAAGTCTTATGGACTTATGTTTTATATTTAGGTCTATGAACCATTTTTAGTTAATTTTTTATAAGGCTTGAGGTACAGTCAAGGTACATTTTTTTTTTTTTTGCATATTGGGTGTCCAATTGTTCCAGCACCATTTGCTGAATCTCTACTTTCCTTTTAGTTCTCCTTATTGGATAATTTCTTATTACCTTTTTTTATGTTCGTTTATTTTTTCCTCTATCATCTCTATTCTATTGTTCAAGTTATCCAGTGATTTTTTTTTAATTTTAAGATATCATATTTTCCAGTCCTAATATTTCAATTTGATTCTTTCCTTAATAGTTTCTATTTCCCTCTTGAGAGTTTCTATCTTTCCATTCATTTCAAGAATGTTCACCCTTACTTCATGGAACATGGTTATGATAGCTGCTTGAAAGTCTTTGCTAATTCAAACATCTGGATCATCTCAGTGTTGGCATCTGTTTCTTGTTCCTACTCTTGAGAATTGATCAGATTTTTCTGGTTCTTTGTAGGTTAAATAATTTTAGATTTCTTTCTGGACATATTAACTATTATATACTGAGACTGGGTCCTGTTAAAATCCTCTTGAGAATGGAATGTCAATAGATTTTGTTGTTGTTTTAGCAGGAAATAAACACAGATAGGTTCTGCTTTCTGTGGGCAGTGGTTCAAATATCATTTCTGGATTCAATACTGTTGTTTTTATTGCCCCAGTATATGTGACACTCAGGAGTATGTTTGGGACATGGGAGTAGCTTGTATCATAGCTCAGTTCTCAGAGATTTTACTCTACACCTTTTGGGTCTGTGCTGCTCATGCACAGCTTGGAGGTGAGCCCAGGATTTGTGTTAGTTCATACACAGAGGGATTCCCTTTTCCAATTCTTTTCTCTCTTGGATTTTCTCCACATTCTCTGGCTCCCAAGATCCCCCTTTTCCAATTCCTTTGGCCAGAAATATGAATTTTTCTCAGACTTTTAGCCCTCTCTCCCCCCACCACACTGTCTTACATTTCCATGTCACTGGAGCCACCCTCAGGGTGAAGCAGCAAGAAAAAAAATAATCGGGATTCCTCCCACACTCTTCACACACAGGGATTCCTTCTTCTGGTTCCACCAGCCAGAGAAACAAGGTTCAGATATCTGCACCACCACCAACACTGTCACCACAGCAGTGCAGATCCACAACTGGGGTTGGCCTCCAAGAGAAAGCCAGGAGAGACAAAAAGAGGAAAAGAAAAAAGAAAAAAAAAAAAAGAGTATTCCCGCCCTACACCCTGTATGCTTGGCTCTCAGGGATCCCTTTCACCAATTCTCTGGCCAGAAAGAGTAGGGTTTCTTTTGGAGCTTTGGGTGCCCACCCCAACTTCAAAGTTCTGTGACTCAGATCTCCAGGTCACCCTCATATCAAGTCCAGAGACACGAGAGGAAAAAAAGAAAAGGAATCTCCATGCTATTGGTCATTCTTCCAGTTTTGATTGTTATTGTTTACTTACCAGAGTCGTCAGGTAGTTGCTTTGTGTATTCTATCCAGAGTTTTCAGTCGTCATCAGTGGGAGAGATAGACTAAGTAAGCTTACTCTATCTTGGTTGGCTCTGGAAGTTCTGAGAATTTTATGTGTGTGTGCATGCATGATACTTATGATATTTCAACCATTTAGATTAGATAGTTATGATATTGAAACAATTATTCAGATTAAATGAGATCACCAAAGGAGTGGGTTTAGATAGAAAAGAGAAGGGATCCAAGAACTGAGGCTTGGGGCACTCCAACAATTAGAAGTTAGGTAAATCAGGAAGAATGAGAAGACCAGAGCTAAGATGAAAACTCAGAGAACCAAGTGTCCTGGATGCTAATAACAGTGTTTCAAGGAGGAGGAAGTGATCCATTGGGTCAGTTACTGCCAATAAGTAATATGAAGACTGAGAATTTGCCTTTGGATAATTCCAATGGTTGTGGGGGGAATTAAGTGAGATGCTAGGTAGAACAAATTCAATGCAATCCCTTTCAAAATACCAAGGCCATTTTTCACAGAACTAGAGCAAATAATTTTAAAATTTATATGGAAACACAGAAGATCCCAAATAACCAAAACAATCTTGAGAAAGAAGACTGGAGCTGTAGGAATCATGCGCCTTGACTTCAGACTATACTACAAAGCTATAGTAATCAAAATAGTATGGTACTCGCACAAAAACAGAAAGCCCATGCTTACGTGGTTAATTAATCAATGGCAAAGGAGGCAAGAATATACAAGGGGGAAAGGACAGCCTCTTCAATAAATGGTTTTGGGAAAACTGGACAGCCACATGCAAAACAATCATACTGGACTACTTTCTCAAACCACGTACAAAAATAAACTCAAATTGAACTGACTATTTTTTTTTAAAGCCAGCAGACACGGGAGGAGCTTTGAAATCCAATAAAAGTTACCATTTTGTAAAAGACATTTACATTTATAAGGCAAATCTCCACTTGTAAGGGTGTCTCCCTCTATGTGTTAGGAAGAGAAGGATGACTAAATCTCTAGACACTCTTATCAATGAAGATGGCAACCAACTTGAATGTGTATAACAACCTTACCCTTGATTACTGTGCTTTTCCTGATAACCTTTCATACCTGGCTCCTTCACCACCACCACCACCCTCCCCTCCACACACACACACATCTTCTTTTGCTTTAGCTGGAGATGGTATTGAAGGTGGTGGCTTGGGCCATTTTGGAGAGTTATTCAGTTCTCCTGAGTATCTTCCTTTTATATAACAGGCATACATGTTATTAAACTTCTGTTTGTTTTTCTCCTGTTAATCTGTCTTTTAATAAAAGGAGGGTCTTATCCAAGAACCTAAAAGGGTAGAGGGAAAATTGTTTTTCCTCCCCTACAATTCCATGTATGATATCCTCTCAATTAAGATAAGGAAATCAACAATCAGTCAAGATTGTTTCCTATTTCAACCATTGCTCCTATAGTAGCCAACTTCCTGCATAACCAACACAAAATTGCAATGAATTTGAAGGAACAGACTCCTTCTTACCTATTTTTCCTCTCACTTGGAGAAAACCACCCTCTATGTTGAATTACCTCTGAAGGACACCATCCTGTGTTTCTTGGGGTCACAAATGGTGGCTTACTAGCTTATTTATGTCCTGATCCCATTTTCTGAAAACCGTGTCACAGTTGTTCTAATAAAACGGAGATTCCTTCGGAGAGAGACACTGACCATTTTTAGGGAGAAATTAACTTATAGTAAATCAGTTGTATGCTTTGTTTCTATCCTACATCAGCCTCACCTCTGGATTGGACCAAGCTTGGGTACATCCGCCATTACTGTGATTTATCATTTGCTGATTACCTAGTCAATTGTTCTCTTATTGAAATAAAGTGAGAAAAATCAAACTAATTGATTGATTCCTTCCATTGAATGGAAGGTATTCCAAATGGCAGTTTCCTTTACACTCAAGAGACTTCAGGCAGCCCAGATGATCACCTGGTATGATGTGATACACACAGCTGCCTAGCAGGTACAATGCAGCTCTCCAAGGGCACATCCACCTCCAATCACTCAGTGCTTATCTTTGGCCGTGTGTGTGTGTGTGTGTGTGTGTGTGTGTGTGTGTCTAAGCAGATGACCAGAGTTATTTGGGAGCCCAGGACTGCTGCAGTAAGTCAAAATCATTAACACCAGATGCATGTTCATCCTTCTGTGTTAAATTATTGTGGGATACTATTATTATTATTATTATTATTATTCACACAAACGGAGGCTACATTTATTTTCTTGGGTGCAGAAAGGCAGGACTGGACATTTAAGTCTCTTCAACAAAAATACTAAAAAAGAGTGAAGCCACGCTGGGGGTGGGAATGGGGGTGGGGGATGGAGGCTTTGAAGTCAGTAGGTCACCCAGGTATGGTCTGCCCAGAGATTGATTTAGTCTGCAGGAAAACAGCACACATCAGACATGTGGTAGCCTTGCTTTTCTGAGTCCGTAAAGCCATTGTAAGTCTAAGATTTGGCCTTGGTTTTTCAGTTTCAGTGTGACTACATTTCTATCTAGAAATCTGTAGGGGCATGAGGTTTCTCTTTTATCTCAAGCCTCCCCCAGTAAGTTGCTAAGCTCCCTCAAGCCTCTCTCAGCAATCTTGTATGACTGTAGGAGGGAGGAAAAAAACTGATATATTGTTTCCACGCATCACTATTTCCCTGAAAGCTCCGCCCATTTTACTTTGTTGCGCGGGAATCAGAAAGATTCTGAGGCTTTCTTTTATTTCTGAAAGGGAAACTTTGCAGGTCTGCTCATAATGGGTAATCAGCCTGAAAATATGTTAGCTTTTCTTCTCATTAGCACATAGCCTCTGCTGGGAATTAGACTTTCCAAGAGGGAAGAGCCAAGTGTCAGCACAGAGCCTTCATCCAGGCTGGCGTAAGATGGGCCTATATAGCAACTTGATACCTATGCCAAAACTCCTCTGGATAAAGCCACATGAGAACATGCTTATAGAGGAAAGCACATTTTTTTAAGTGGCTGGGTTTATTTGTTAGAAATTAACATGCCGGTTCGTCTGAGGGAGGGCCTCTGGCCGGGGCCTGCGGTACACCGCTTCAGTGAGGGGCTCGACCGCGGTCCAACGACTTGTCGCCTTTCTGGTCGCCACTCCCCCGGCCGGCCTGACAAGATGCGCCAGGAGCGCGGCACCGATTCCTCTCGGGCTCGTGGGCGCTGCTCTGAGCAGCGTCACTCTTTATACCAGAAAGCTGGCGGGCACAATGGGGAAAAAACAAAACAAGAAAGTGGAGGAGGTGCTAGAGGAGGAGGAAGAAGAATATGCGGTGGAAAAAGTTCTCGATCGTCGAGTGGTAAAGGGCAAAGTGGAATACCTCCTAAAGTGGAAGGGGTTCTCAGATGAGGACAACACATGGGAGCCAGAAGAGAACCCGGATTGCCCTGACCTCATTGCCGAGTTCCTGCAGTCACAGAAAACAGCACACGAGACAGATACATCAGAGGGAGGCAAGCGCAAAGCTGCTTCTGATTCAGAAGACAAGGGGGAGGAGAGCAAACCAAAGAAGAAGAAAGAAGAGTCAGAAAAGCCACGGGGCTTTGCCCAGGGTTTCGAACCGGAGCGGATTATTGGAGCTACAGACCCCAGTGGAGAACTCATGTTCCTGATGAAATGGAGGAATTCTGATGAGGCTGACCTGGTCCCTGCCAAGGAAGTCAATGTCAAGTGCCCACAGGTTGTCATATCCTTCTATGAGGAAAGGCTGACGTGGCATTCCTACCCCTCGGAGGAGGATGACAAAAAAGATGACAAGAATTAACTCTCCTGAGTACCAGCCCCTGTCACATCTGACTGTGGGTTTCAGGTGGGGAAAGAAGGAGGTCTACTTGTCCTGACACCATAGAGGTGGCTTGAGAAGATGTCCTTTGAAGAGCCAGTATAGTTTCTGTGCCCTACAGCAGCCCAAGTGCTTTAAAGCAGTTCCATGCTGTATAGTTTACACACCCATCCCGGTGGAGGGGAAGGAGGGTCAGTGTTCCAAGGCAACCCATTCTGAACTTTGCTGAGAAAAGCAAAGGGCCTTCTATGAAGGACAAAACTTGCAGAATGGGATGTGGGAGAGCAAAAGATACTGTAGATCTTCAAAGAGCATCTCCACAACCCACAGCCTTCTTCCCAATTGTGTTAACTCTGCATTTTTACAGCGTAGCATGTGTGTAGTTTTTGGCTATTATTACTGGTGTATTATTTGGGGTGGGAGGGCTGGGGTGGGAAAGAAGGAAGACGGGTTAGGAACATTTTTGTTAAAATTTGGGGCCTGATTTGGGGAAACGGTGAAACAAAGGAAAGAACAACTAATGATGATTTGGTTCTGTGTCCAGAATATTTTATCCTCTCAAAATACGTCATTGGTAACATAAATGAGGACTGTGAGAGACTGTTTAAAAGCTGTGAATGCCTGAAACTTAGAAGCCAAGGTGTTCCCTGCCTGAGCTTAATGCTGTTCCCAACAAAGGACTACGCCAGTTAAGAAGTTACCAAAGCTGCCATTTGGGGGATGAAAACTGGTTGAGGAGGAAATCTTATTGGAGTGTATACACAGGTAGATGATTCTGTCTTAGAGGTGCTAATTCTTGACATTGACAAGAAGACCCTTTCTTTTCCAACTATGAAGTTATAAATATCAGCTTCTCCATCCACGCCACTGGCTGAAGTATTTGGGGAAGGGCAGGAGGTGGGAGAACAGGGAAAGATAAGGGCCGGTGCTCTTAGGGTGGAAACTCTTGGAGCCTCTGTTTTTTGAACTTTGAAACCATTGGTGGCAGGGTTCAGTCACTGACAGCACAAGTTCACTGAATCACTTCAAGAGTTTGAATGATTTCAAAAGCCCTGGTCTCAGGAGAAGATTAAATTCTCATACTG
The DNA here is from genome assembly GCF_030028045.1 of Hippopotamus amphibius kiboko. Classification (NCBI taxonomy): domain Eukaryota; kingdom Metazoa; phylum Chordata; class Mammalia; order Artiodactyla; family Hippopotamidae; genus Hippopotamus; species Hippopotamus amphibius. Next base: position 97,483,591 of record NC_080203.1, on the reverse strand, counting down.
GGGCAGTGGTTCACTTTAAAACAAATTTTTTTAATCCTAGGAATTAACTAAAACCCAAAACGCTGTCTTGAATCATGAGATCCATCAGTTCTTGACATCGTCTAGACCTGCATCTAGAACTCCGTTGTAAAATCTTTTTAGGCATGTGTTAGGTTTCTGTGAAAACTTTTGTTTAAATGTAAACTTCATACCAACACTGTCAGTTTTTGTCTTAATAAAACTATAGATTTATAAAAAAAAGAAATTAATATGCCTCTGTGGGGACTAGTTTTGTGACGAGTTGTGTCATTCGTAGGACTGGTTGGGGGGGTCCATACACCACAGCTGTTCATTTTCTCAGGTGCTGCCTATTCCCCATGAGATAGTCTTCTTCAACCATTAGCCTCATCCCTGATGGCCTATATTAATTTATAATTGAGGGGAATTGCAAAAATGCACTATGTTTCACAGAAGCAAGGCGAGCTCTTGCAACCCTTTTAAAGTCATTATAAATTAAGCTGCAAAGAATGCCCATATTTATCTTGCATCATTTTTATAGTTATTGCTGCTATTTTTCTTATACAACCTTAATTAAGATATGTCTTTGGAGGATTAACTTCTGTTGGAAAAAAAAGCAGAATTAAAAAAAATAGCTTTGTTTTGTTTCTGTGAATAAAGAGTAGGTGCTTTGGGTTGACCAGATGGTAGAAAGAGGTGGGGAGCTCTAGCCTGGGAGTCTTATTCTGTTTCCACCTATACTAGCCAGGTGACTTGGGTGTTACTTTTCCCTCTCTGGGCCTCGGTTCCAGAAATAGAATAAGTTGGACTAACCAATCTCTGGGGCCCTTGCCTTGGTTCTTTGACCACCCCTTCCCATTGATAACTAAGCAGTCAAACTAATGGCTATCAGATTTGCTCACATCCATCATGAAACTCACTGAAATAGTTAAAATCTGCGTTAGTTTTTAATGACTGAACTGAGTAGGCTACTCAGTATCCAGATCGATCATTCCACAGCTGGTTGTTATGACAACCAGCAACAATGGTGCAAAAGCCAAGGACTCAGTGGAGAGAAATGGTCACAACCAGCGGCCCCTCAGCTATGGGAGCTTTAAAAGGGCCGAGTTGGCCCTATGGGTTTGTTCTCTCCAGCCCAGGGCCAACGCTGGCCCCATTAGTCTTTCTATCTGATATGAGGTTTTGTACTTACTCTTTTTACAACAGCTTTGTATTTAATCTACAAAGCAACCCTGAAAAATCCCTTGGTGTAGCCAACCGTAGCCTGCTCTTCAAGCTAATCATTTTTCTTTGTTTATGAAAAAATATCCATATGCGTAGTAAATTCTTGTCCCTGTACATCTTTATTTTCATTAATTTTATGCAACATAGCTCAAGCAATAACTCACTCTGTCTGGTTAAGAAGGGCATACAATGCCCTTTTAAGGTTTTATAATCACAAAAGATTTCCCCTCTTTAGTTACTCTTGAAAAGGCATACTTTTTTTCCAGGTCAAAGAGAAATAACACAGCAATCCTCCCAGCCAGGCTCTCCTTCAACAGGCCACACTCCACCAAGCAGGACATTGGCCGTCACCACTTACGGTAAATCACTAGACAGTCGAGCCATCTTTGCCAGTCAGAAATATTTCCTCACCACACTGGTTCTGTTTGATTGGTCTTGGGTTTATGCAGTTCCTGGCACAGGGAGGGCCTTTCCCTCCTCTGCCAGGTTTCTTTCAGCCTTGCTATAGCCTAGTTTCAACTCTGGCTTAGAATCCAACCCACAAAACTACCTTTCCAATTGCTCTTTTTGGCCCAAAGAATGTCATCCAGTTTCCAGTGAAGGCCTCAGTCAAAGGCCTTGTTGTTCTGGGAGCTGGTACCCCAGTGAGATAGGCTGTTGCCAACCACGTCTCCCTCACCCACCCCAGCCCTGGGGACTACTGTGGGACTTTGAGTTCCCACAGCTCCAGAAGCATGCACTGAGGGTCTGGGATGCCATTGGACAAGGTTGCAGGGCATAATTATGGGGTTCTGAAACTCATGACTTACAAAGACCCTGGTCAAAGTGACTCTGAAAATAAAAAAGAAAAGGTTTTCAAGCAATAACAAATAATAATAATATGGATTAGGTCTCAAACTAACACCAACTAATTTAGGATTTCAGGCCACTTAGCAGGAAACCTCCCATTCATCTTCCCAGACTCTATCCTTCCCCATTGTCCATACACAGTGTTCCCTTTCTCAGGAAGTAATTTCTGTTAAAAAGCTTTTATTGCTCAGTTTATGGGGATTTCCTACTCAGATTTACAGTACTTCTCAGGCTCCATACAAACAAGGCATGGGATCTTGATTTCTGAAGAGGTAGTAGCTGCTGATGTCTTAAAGAAGACATCAGCTTTGGCCAATGCCCCAACTTCTTTAGAGGAAGACTTTGTCCCTGGAACTGAGAAAAAAATAATGCTGGAAATGCCATGTGGTCAGTGGTGGCCGAAACGCATGTGAACCACATCACGTGACCCCACCTCTTCCCATTCCTGCCCCTCTCATTGCTGCTCCCACTTATTTGATAATGGGATAGGAGACACCAGGCCAAAATATTTATTAAGCACATACTGAATGCAGAGCAAAGTCCAAGGCAAAAACGATGGGGAGAAGAGAATCAAAATGTATCGTTCAGGCCTTTATAGTCTTTCACTAGGGCTCTCACTACAGCTTGATAAATAGTCTTCATGCTGCTAGCTTCTCTTTCATTCTCTAATCCAGTGATTCTCAAACTTTAGGAGCATCAGATTTACCTGGTGGAGGGGAATGATTATTAAAGCACAGGTTTCTGGGCCTCACCCTCAGATTGTCTGATACAGGAGGTCTGAGGTGGAAGCAAGAATCTGTGTTATTAAAAGTTTCCAGATGATTCTTATATTCATGGTCCAGGGACCACACTTTGAGAACCACTGTTCTAATCTATTCTTCTCCATGTTTCCAGAACGATCCTCTAGCATAGGAGTCTGATCAAGTACTCACCACCCAGTCACCATGGAATAAAGTCTTATCTCAACATGACATTTAGGGCCTCCTCAATGTGGTCCTAGCTGATGTGTACAGCCACAACCGCACATATCGTGTGTTTTAGCTTTTAGCTTGGGTTCCCTCAGAAGCAAACCCAGAGACAAGAATTTGAAGGGTAATGCCAGGAAGCAATAGTGTAAGAGGCAGTAAGTAAGACAGAAAAAAAGGAAACCAATACAGAGTTAGTTAAGAAGATTACTGCTGTGGGCAACTGGGGCCCAGTCTCACTGGCGCCCTCTGGAGGACTGCATAGAGAACACCTCAGAGTTATCCTGCCCAAGAGCTGAAGTACCTGGGGAATTTATCCACCAGTTTCTGTCAGTCTTTGGTCGAGGGCTACCTCTAGACCCATTAACTGCCTGTCACTTCCGGGGTGCCCCCATTAACTACCCATCACTTCTGGCATGCCTCCATTAACTACTCATCATTTCTGCTGTGTCCCCATTAACTACCCATCACTTCCCGTGTGCTCCTATACAAGTCTAGCTCACTGTGGAGCCAGAGAAAGCACTCAGGCAGAGCCCTAGGTACTTGAGGGAGGAAGCCATCAGGTCAGGGTGAATGGGAATGGTGACTGCTGAAGGTTCTCTGATGAGCTACCATCAGCTTCTCCTCTACAAGTCCTCTTCACACTCAGCTCTTTCACACATCTCTTCTGTGCAGAAGGGCCCAAGCCTGCCTTCTCCTGCTCTGGCTCTCTGGAAGACAGAGTTTTGGATGGGGCTGAGCTGATTCTTTAGGGCTTGGGTGGGCAGTAGGCTGGGTGGTCGTCGGTTCAGTAGCACCCAAGTCTGTGTGACCAGACAAAGTTAAGGAGACCAGGGGCAGGTAGTGAGTAGAAACAGCAGCACCAAGAGGGCCACGAGCACTAGGGAAATATGGGTGGGGTGGCGCCGTGGAGTGCTGACAAAGCAGCTGAGGGGGTGTCTGCAGGCAGTCTTTTGAAATCATCCTTTGAGACAAATTTTGAGCCTTTTGGCCAGCAGTGGCAATCTGCCCTGCAGTGATTATGAAACACAATCAATTGCAAGAGGAAATAGTGGAATTACATCATCCCGTTGCCCAAATGGTAAGTCTCAGAGCACAGGCTGGTAAAGAAGGGTTTGTACAGCACTCATGGGTGTGGTTACTGTGACCAGACCCTGGCACCCAGGTGACATGCTGCCCTTCCCAAGTGCTATTAGAACCCCCTCCTTCTCAGTCAGTCTTTGCCTCAGGCACTGAGCCTCCGAAATTGTTGATTTCTTGAGAACCCAACAAGTCAAGAATATTCTCTCCCTTGATTTTCAGACAGACTTCTTGTTCTGCTCTTGGCGTTATGGCAGTGCAGAGTTATGGATGGCTAGAAGTGATTCCGGGCAACAAGGGTGTGTAACATTGGTGTGTGTGGGTGGGCAGGAAAGATAAGAATAATAAACAATCAAAAATTCCCATTTAATGTTATATAGTAACTTAATATTCACTATACAAAAATACAATGCCTTTTCTAAAAAAAAAAAAAAAAGAAATTTTTTCCTAAGCAAATCTTTTGACCAAAACTGTCTCAAGCTCAGGAAATGTTAGTGAGTGGCTGGTTCATATCCTTATTTTTAATCCCTTTATCCTTTTTAATCACAGTTGAAGTGATATATGCATGAACTTTGCAAGGCAGAAGAAAACATAATTTACTTGACGTGATTTGGGGAGAGAATAACTGAAATATATTAAACATCACTCAACCACATTATTTAGAGAGAAGAAAATCAGAGACACTAATTGTCCATGATGGCTATTTATACAACGCGCCACTGGAGTGAAGGGATCCTGGCTGCTCTTGAAATAGGCAGTTTAAATTTGATCCAGAAGGCAACCAGGGGAGCCAGTAAAGACATGTAATCTGGGAGGTGACATGTTTTCTCTGTTAAAGTACAGCTATTGAGATGGTAAAGAAACAAGAACAGGCCCTAGTCTAGTCTCAAGTGAGACTGCAGACTGGAAAAACTTTGCCCCCTTTCCTGTCTCATTCTCCTGCTTCATGTCCTTCCTTTGGATGTCCTGAAGATGACCCCTAAGTGTCCCAAACTCAACCCGGCAATGACTTTTGCTTTAGAATGATCCTTTCTTTTTTCCACATCCGCCAAAATGTACCTGTTCTGTCTTGATCTTCAAAAGTTTGCTATGTGATTAATTAGCTATCCTCTATAATCCAATACACAAATTCCCATAAAGAGTCAAGGACTAATGGTGGCACAAGGAGAATCCATCAATTTCCCATGTCAATTTGGGGATCACCTAGGGAGATCTTTTTCTTGATGCATCCTGTTAGTGAACAATAAAATTGTGAATAAATGCACTCAAATAAAAACACCTCAGTGTTTTAAGGATTCTAATACTTCTCAAAGAAGTCGTGATGGGGATGAACATGTTCAGTTGCGAAATCATTTTGTACATGGTGTTAACATTTGAGGATCCCTATTAGAGAAAGGAGAAAGGTCTACTTCACATTCTTCCAAATATATAGGCTTGCTTGAATTTCCTAAAAATAAAAAGTCTAAGGAATTTACCTTAGAATTTTCAGTTCTTATAAATTAGAAATAGATTTTTATCTTTTCGTGGTGAAATTTAAGTTCCAGTTTCCAATTTCTCAAATCATTCCTTTAGGCAGTATACTACCTGCTATGGAGCTGGGCTCTCTAAGCCTTGAGGTATCTTTGTTTTACGCACTGCCAGGCAATATGAATGTCATTGGAGTAATTAAACAGCTGAAACAGCCACACAAAGGACACTAACCGATTTGTGCCGATGGTATGAAGGCTCACCGCCAGGTTCCCCAAAAAGATGCCCACTCCCAGCTGCCCTTCACACCCAAAACACTATTCCTTTGCTCCCAAAGATGCTGCAATTAACACTGTCAATTAAGATTACTTTGGGGAAGGGAATGGAAACGAAGTTAAACTAGTAGTACCTGCAATATACCAGGCAATGTATTAAGGTACTGTCATAGACCTTCATTTTCTTTACTTGTCCCAAACACTTGTAAAATCAGCATTATAATTCTCTACTCCTCAAAGAGAAATCTGAAAAAGTTGCTTGCCACCTAAATTCAGTAGCAGCACCAAAAGTGGCTCCAAGACCCATGCTATTTCCTACAAATCAGTGGTTCTCAAATGTGTCATTCCTCAGACCAGCAGCGTGAGCATCACCTGAGAACTTGTTAGAAATGCACATTCTTGGGACTCCAGATCCACTGGATGAGAAACTCAGACAATTTCAGAAGCTCAACAATTTATGGCTTAACCAGCCCTCCAGGTGAGGTGGATACTCCTCAAAATTGGAGAACCACTGTCCTAGAGCACAAATCCATATGACTATATCCAGAGATGAGCTGACCACAGCATGGCCCCTTACCAGGGGCATTTAATCGTTACAAGCCCAGATACACGCTCACTCCTCTGTAACCTTCCTGATCTCAGATGACCCCTTCTTAGTCTCAATAACCATCATTGACCATATAATCTTTTTGCCCATTTATCACTTAGGTCTCACAACAACTCTTCCACTGGGGCCTGAAACTCTTAGACCTTTGCAGTGATTTAATTTTTCGCATCTGTCTTCCACTTGAGTGCCTGACAACAGTGGCTTGCATAAAGCTACAGGCTCCATAAATAATGGTTTCCATGATGAATAGACATATCAGAAGAGCTAACAATCACTTTGTATACCTCAAGAATATTGGAATATTCTTCAGTCTGGCGAGAACCTATTAAACGAAATTCTGACAAATGAGAATGTGTCCTCCTTGAGGTCAGTGCTTCTTTAAGTCCCATGTGCCCACAAACCACCTGAGAATCTTGTTAAGATATAGATTTCACTCAGGAGTCTAACTTCCTACAAGCTCCCAAGTGATGTCCATGTCACTGGTCCACAGACCACACTTTGAGTAGTGTGGTTAGAGTGTCCATGATCTCGAAGGGTCTGAAAACGGGGACATGGGAAGAATAGTTGCGGTGGAGTCCTCTATGGTTGGATTTGGATATTTGGAGGTGAAGTGTAGTACATTCACCCTCAGCTGGCCCAAGGGCAGTGAGAGGACGCTATATTACATTTACAAGATTTCGATTTCAGCTCAGTAGAGAGGAACTCCCAATCAAAACCGTCTATGCAGTAAATGGGTTGCCTGAAAATATCTGTGTCCACCCCACCTTCCCCAGCCCTGGGAGTGTTCTGTGGCAGATGAGGGATCACTGGGCAGGGGTATCGCAGAAGGGAATCCTGAATGGGCCAAGTTGGACAAGATGGCCCCAGGGCTGATCCAGCAAGGTTTAAGTAGTCTTTCCTTCCTCAACTGAGAGCAGAGACCACGTCTCCATCTTATTAATAATGTTGTCAGTGTTCCTAATAGGTCAAAATTATTTCTGAAGAAAATATGAATTTATAAAAGTGCAAAGGAAAAGTGAAAAATCAATTAAATCCTATTAGCCAGAAATAACTACTGTGAACATTATAGACTATTTCCCTCAAACCTTTTCCTAAGCATATATTTTTAGACAGTCAAAATTTTCTTGATATAAAATTTTGAACTCTGATTTTTTTCCCTTAGGATTTATATCTTAAGTAATTCCTCACATCATTAAAAAATGCTTCATAATACTTCTTAATGGCTGCATCATATTGTTTTCTTGTATGTACTGGAATGGATTTAATCAACCCCTAATCATAGGCCATTTCTGCTATTTCCATAATGTTACAAAGATTAACTTCATGCGTGAATCTTGGTCTGCATCTCTGATTATTTCCTTAGGTTGCCTTACTAGATAAGTAAGGATATATATGGATATTTTAAGGCTCTAAATAGATATTCTCTAATTGCTTTTTAGAAAAGTTGGACCACCAGAAATGAAAGTATGGATTCCCCATTTTCCTCAGCAATAAGGGAAATTACCACTTTAAAAATTTATGACATTGATTTCATAGAAATAGGCTCATTATAGTATTTCAGTTATATCTCTTAGATTCCATTTAAGGTTAAATACAATTTTAGGTTTGTCAACCATTTTTATTTGTTTCATGACTGAATTCTTTGCTTATTTTCCATTAGCCCTAGAGTATTCTTTATCAAATGTATAGGATATTCTTTTTACATATTGAAGATAAATCTGATAAGCCATCATTTGTTGTATCTGCTTAAAATATTGTCTGTTACATTTTCAATGTTCCAAAGTTTTAATTTCATTATCAAATCTGCTCCCTTCAATTTTTTTAATACTTGGAAAGTCTTCTCCAAGTATAAAAGAATATACTTGGAGAATATACTTAGTATACTCAGTCAGTAAAAGTTCTTGGAGAAGTATACTAAGTATACTTAGTAAAAGTTCAATTTTTATGGTTTGAGTTTTGACAGTGAACTTGAATCCACTTATAATTATGTTCAGGTGGGCTATATAGGTTTCTTTTCCAAAGAGGTGTTTTTCTAACGAATGTATTGAGTAATGCGTATCTTCTCCCACTGAATTTTTCTACAGTGAAAATTTTGTTTGTTAAGGGTACGAAAACACTTTGTTCTGTCAGTTTGTTAACATTTCTAGCAAGAGCATGTGACTGAGTATGCATCATTTTTTTAAAGTCGATTTAAAACTTGCAGTCTCAACGTCTTAAACCAAGTTTATTTCTCAACTTTTCACTTTGAAAAATTTCAAAATTACAGAAAAATGAAAAGAATAATACGACTACCCATATACTCTCCACCTATATTTACCAATTGTTAATATTGCCTTCAAATTTTTTATCTATTCTCCCTCCCCACCCTTCCCCTCCCCCTTCTTACATAAACAAAATACTTGGGGAACAACATTCATACAGTACTGTTATCTAATAAATTGTCCATATTCAAATTTCCCCAATTGTCCCAATTATATTTTTGTAGTTTTCTTTTTCCTAATATAGAATTCAATCACGGATTACACATTGTATTTAGCTATGGTGGCCCTTTAGTCTCCTTTTTTTGTCTCTCATGATACTGACAGTCTTTCAATATTTCAGGCCAGTTGTTTTATAGGCTGTCTCGCAGTCTGGCTAGCCTCAGCATTTATTTAAGAGTAGATCCTAGTTAAATATTTTTGTCAGAAAAACTTCATGGGTGATGTTGTGTCCTTCTCAGAGCATCGCATCAGGAGAGTCCTACTATTGATTTTTTTAAATCGGCTTAATTGGCATATAACGTATATGCACGAAAATTAGCCAATTTTAAGTGTAAAATTGAATGGATATTGACAAACATATAGTCATGTAACTACCACTTCAGTCATGATTTAATATACCTGCAACATCCCAAAGGCTTCCATGTGGCCCTTAGCAATCAGTCTCCTGCCCACACTCCTGGCATCCACTGATCTGCTTTCTGTTACTATAGTTTTGACTTTTGTTGAATGTCATATGAATACATCACACAGACTTCTCTTGTCTGTGCTTCTTTCATTTAACAGAATGCTTTTGGATTCATCCATGTTGTTGCACGTATTCATACATCATAGTTGTTTATTCATTCACCAGTTGATTGACATTTGGAGTCACTTTTTTTTGACTGTGCTGCATTCCATGGCTTGCGGGATCTTACTTCCCTGACACCAGGGATCGGGACGAACCTGTGCCCCCTGCAGTGGAAGCGTGGAGTCTTAACCACTGGACCACCAGGGAATTCCCTTCAGTCTTTTCAATTGGGGGCTATTATTAACAAAGCTGCTATGAATATTTGAATACAAGTCTTTGTGTAGACATATGTTTCCATTTCTCTGGGGTATATACCTAGGCATGGGATCTATGGGTCATATGGTAAGTATGTTTAGCTTTATAAGAGACTCCCAAACTATTTTGCAAAGTGACTGGACCATTTTGCATTTCCACCAATTGCTCTGCACCCTAGCCAGCACTTGGTATTATTAATACTTTTTAAAAAAATATTAGCCATTCTACAACGGACAAAGGATTAACCTCCAAAATATACAAGCAGCTCATGAAGCTTAATACCAAAAAAGCAAATAACCCAATCCACAAATGGGCAGAAGACCTAAACAGACATTTCTCCAAAGAAGACATACAGATGGCCAACAAACACATGAAAAGATGCTCAACATCACTAATCATCAGAGAAATGCAAGTCAAAGCCACAATGAGGTATCACCTCACACCAGTCAGAATGGCCATCATCACAAAATCTGGAAACAACAAATGTTGGAGAGGGTGTGGAGAGAAGGGAACTCTCCTGCACTGTTGGTGGGAATGTAAGTTGGTACAGCCACTATGGAAAACAATTTGGAGGTTCCTTAAAAAATTACAAATAGAACTACCCTATGATCCAGTAATCCCACTCCTGGGCATATACCCAAAGAAAACCATAATCCCAAAAGAAACTTGTACCATCATGTTTATTGCAGCACTATTTACAATAGCCAGGACATGGAAGCAACCTAAATGCCCATCAACAAATGAATGGATACAGAAGATGTGGCATATATATACAATGGAATATTACTCATCTATAAAAAGGGATGAGATGGAGCTATATGGAATGAGGTGGATAGAACTACAGTCTGTCATACACAGTGAAGTAAGTCAGAAAGAGAAAGACAAATATTGTATGCTAACTCACATATACGGAATCTAAAAATGGTACTGATGAACTCAGTGACAAGAACAAGGACGCAGATACAGAGAATGGACTGGAGAACTCGAGGTTTGGGAGGGGGCGGGGGGTGAAGGGGAAGCTGAGACGAAGCGAGAGAGTAGCACAGACATATATATATACTACCAACTATAAAATAGTCAGTGGGAAGTTGTATAACAAAGGGAGTCCAACTCGAGGATGGAAGATGCCTTAGAGGACTGGGGCAGGGAGGGTGGGGGAGACTCGAGAGGGGGAGTCAAGGAAGGGAGGGAATACGGGGATATGTGTATAAAAACAGATGATTGAACTTGGTGTACCCCCCCAAAAAAAATATTAGCCATTCTAATGGGTGTGCAATGGTGGCACATAGTGGGCTTTAATTTGCATTCCCTTAACAGCAAATACTGTTGAACTCCTTTTTGTGTGTTTATTTGCCATTTGAATACCTTCTTTGGTGAAGTGTCTTGTCAACTCTTGGGCCCATTTTTTAAATTGGGTTGTTTTCCTAATCTTGAGTTGTATTCTGGATACAAGTCTTTTGTTGGATATGCAATTTACAAATATTTTCCCCCCAGCCTGTGGATTCCCTTTTAATTTTCTTAACTATATCTTTTGAAGAACAGAAGTTTTACAGTTTGATCAAGTTCAATTAATCAATTTTCCTGTGTTTCAAGTTCACTAATCTTTTCTTTTGCAGTGCCTAATCTGCTTTTTGATCCCATCCAGTGTGTTTTTCCTTTCAGATACTGTATTTTTCACCTCTAGAAGTCCCATTTTGGCCTTTGTAGTATCTTCCTATCTCCTCATCATGTTCATGTTTTCCTGTCTTCTTGAACATAACAGATACATTCATAGTAACTGTTTTAATATTTTTATTTCCTAGTTCCATCATCACTATCATATCTGGTTTCATTTCTATTGGTTAAATTTCCCCTGGTTATGGATCATATTTTCTTGCCTCTTTGCATGCCTGAGGTTTGACTGGATGCTGGATATTTTGAATTTTACTTTGTTGAGTGCTGTATTTTTTTTTTTAATTCCTTCAAACAGTATCGAACTTTGTTCTGGTATACCATTAAGTTACCTGGAGTCAGCTATATCCTTTTGTGGCTTACTTTTAGGCTTTGTTAGGACAAATTTAGAACAGTCTTTAGTCTCGGGTTAATATAGCCTTACTAATATAGCAATACCCCGTCTGAGAACTCTACCCAAGCCCTCCACCTATGACAAGGTCTTTCCACTCTGGCTAGAGGAAACACAAATTATTTCTAGCCTTTGATGAGCTCTGGGAATTCTCTGGCCTACTGCTATCCAGTGATCCTTTTCCCAGACTTGTATAACTTTTTCTCATCCATTAGATCAGTACTCAGCCAAAGCCAAAGACTAGAGTTGATCCCTCTACAGATAAACAGAGCTCTCTCTTGCAGCTTCCTCATCTCCAGTTACTCTCCTCACACACTCCAGATTCCTTGGCTTCCCTAAGCTTCAATCCTTGTCTTCTCAACTTAATGAGACCACCAGGCTTTCTTTGGATTCCCCCTCCCTCTACTGTGGCATGAAAACTGCCTCTAGATAGTAATGTGGGACAATCATAGTTCTCACCTCCCTTGATTCCTTAGCCTCAGGAATCACAGTCCTGCCCTCTTTATTGACCAATATCTGAAAACCATTGCTTCATAATTTGGTTTTCTAGTTTTTTAGGTGTTCAAGGTGAAAGGGTAAATTTGGACTCTGTTAATCCATCATCACCAGGGAAACTAAAGTCTCTACTAATTGTTAATGTTTCCTTTATACACACACACACCCCTGTTGTTTATTTCGTAGACCTGTAATTTTCTTTTTTTTTTTAAGATTTTGTAGAGTTACTTTTATTTTTTTATTTTTATTTTTTTATTTTTGGGGGGTACACCAAGTTCAATCATCTGTTTTTATACACATATCCCCGTATTCCCTCCCTCCCTCGACTCCCCCCCCCCCCCACCCTCCCCGTCCCAGTCCTCTAAGGCATCTTCCATCCTTGAGTTGAACTCCCTTTGTTATACAACAACTTCCCACTGGCTATTTTACAGTTGGTAGTATATATATGTCTGTGCTACTCTTCCGCTTCGTCTCAGCTTCCCCTTCGCCCCCCGCCCCCTCCCAAACTGCAATTTTCTTACGTTACTATCATACTGCTTCAGTTATAACTTTAAAATTTAGGAAGGAAGAGCCTCTGCTCGTTAACTTTTCCAATGTCTTAAAACTATTGTTATGTATTTATATTTCCAAATGTGTCTTTTTTTTAATTTTTATTTATTTAATTTATTGGCTGCATTTGGGTCTTCGTTGCTGCACATGGGCTTTCTCTAGCTGCAGAAGGTGGGGGCTACTGTTCATTGCAGTCCATGGGCTTCTCACTGTGGTGGCTTCTCTTGTTGCAGAGCACGGGCTCTAGGCGCTCAGGCTTCAGTAGCTGTGCCTTGAGGGTTCAACAGTTGCGGCTCACGGGCTCTAGAGTGCAGGCTCAGTAGTTGTGGCGCACAGGCTTAGTTGCTCCACCGCATGTGGGATCTTCCCAGACCAGGGATCGAACCCATGTCCCCTGCATTGGCAGGCAGATTCTTAACCACTACACCACCAGGGAAGTCCCTCCAAATACATCTTAATCATTTTATTAAGTTCTCTCCTTAAAACCCCATTGGGATTTTTATTTACTTATGTTAAGCCTACATCTGACATCTTAACCATATTCAAACTATCCAGGAATATAGTATTTTTCTCCACGTCTTCATTTTTATTTATTGCTAGTTTTCAGTGTGCTTCAAATGGTTACTCCATGTTTCAAACCAAGGTTATTCTTGGGTCTTTTAAAAGATTTGACCATTATTATAAAAGCGATTATTTTTCCATTGTGTTTTCTAAATGGTTATTGCTTGTTTACCAGAAAGCTGTTGATTTCTATATATTTATCTTATACCCATAATTTTTCTGAATTGTCTCATTAATTCTAAGATGATCTTTAAAAAATATCCTCTTGGGTTTTCTAGGTAGGCTATCTTACCATCTGAAAATAAGAATTATTTTATTGTAGGTGTTGAAGAAGTCCCCTTCTCTTACTTTGATGAGAGTTTTAAATCAGGACTACATGTTGGATTTTGTCAAATTCTTAAACCTATTGAAATGATCATCTGATATTTCCTTTTTAATCCTTTACATTAATGACATTGATAAACCAACTTTATACTCCTGAGCTAAACTCTACTTGTCATGATGTATTGTCATTTTTATAATTATTGGATTTTTCTAAAATGTTAAGAAACTTTGTATCAATGTTCATGAGGGATATTGATTTGTAGTTTCTTTTCCTTCAAATATCTTTTTCTGTTTTTTTTTTTTTTTTTATCAGAGTAATGCTCAATTCTCAGAATGAATTGGGAAGTATTTCTTTCTCTTCAACTTTCTGGAAGAGTTTATGCAGAACTAGTATTATTTCTTTATTAAATGTTTGATACAACTCCCCAATGAAGCCATTTTGCTTTTGCCAGAAGAACTACCTTTGCATTTCATATGAATTTTAGAATCAGTTTGTCAATTTCTACAAAAGTGCTTGCTCACATTGTGATTGAGATTGCATCGAATCTATACATCAATGTGGAGAGCACTGCTCGTGATGAATGCTGTCATCTTTTTTATATCTGAAAAAGTATTTTGTCTCCCTTTAAGTATTCAACTGAGCCTTTTATTTTTATATAGTAGTAGATTCAAATGTAGTTGTAAGAAATAATACAGAGAAATCCCACATATCTGTTAGCCAGTTGCACCAATAGTAACATCTTGAAAAACTATAGTGCTGTATCACAACCAGGATATTGACACTAATAAAATCAAGATACAGAACATTTTCATCATCACAAGGATTCCTCACATTGACCTTTTGTAGCCACAATCCATTTCTCCTCTTCCCACCCTCCCTTTAACCCCTGGCAATCACTGACCTGTTCTTCATTTCTATAATTTTTTTCATTTCAAAAACATTATGTGAATAGAATAATACAGTATGTAACCTTTGGGGATTGGCTTTTTTCACACAACACAATTCTCTGTAGACTTACCCAAGTTGTTGCATTGAATCGATAGTTCATTTCAATTTTTATTGCTGAGTGGTATTCTACAGTACTGAGATATTGCAGTTTGTTTACCTATAAACCCGTTGAAGTTCAACTGGGTTGTTTCCACTTGGGGACTATCATGAATAAAGATGCTACAAATATCTACATATGGGTTTTTTGTGTGAACACATGTTTCCATTTCTCTGGATTAAATGCCCAAGGGTGAATTGCTGGGTCATATGAAAGGTACATGTTTAGTTTTAAGAAACTGCCAAGTTGTTTTATAGAGTTGCTATACCATTTTATATCCCCACCAACAAAGTGCAAGAGATTCAGCTTCTCCACATCCAGTCAGTAATTGTTGTTGTCACTATTTTTTAGGCACTCTGAGAGATGTGTATTAAGATTGCATTGTGACTGTTTGCCTTTCCTTAATGGATAAATGATGTTGAGTCTCTTTTTAAGTGCTTAATTTTCATCTGTATGTCCTTTTTGGTGAAATCTCTGTTCCTATCTTTTGTTCCTTTTGTAACTGATTGTTTGCTATTGAGGGTTTCTTTTTTTTTTTGAGGTAAATTACCTCTTTTTTTTTCTTTTTTCTTTTTTTTTTTTTAATTTAAGCTCTTTATTGGAATATAATTACTATTGAGTTCTGAGATTTCTTTACGTATATCCTTTGTTGAACATATGGTCTGCAAAGATTTTCTCTTGGTCTGTAGCTTATCTTCTCATCCTTTTAATAGGGTCTTTTGCAAAGTAAACATTTAAATTTGATGAAGTCCAATTTATCTTTTTTTCTTTTATGTATCATGCTTTTGATATCTACTCTAAGAATTCTTCACTTGCCCCTTATCCTGAATATTTTTTCCTGTTTTATTTTTCTGAAAGTTTTATGGCTTAACATATTAAGTCCATGATCCATCTTGAGCTGATATTTGTATAAAGTATGAAGTTTAAGTTCTTTTTTTTTCTTTTGGTTTATGGATGTTCGATTACTTCAGCATCATTTGTTGAAAGGCTATCCTTCCTGCACTGACCTAGTTTTGCTTATTTGTCAAAGATCAGTTGGTACCATTGGTGTGGGTCTATTTCTGGGTTCTCTCTTCCATTGATTTATGTGTCTATCATTCCACCAATGACAAACAGTCTAGATGATTGTAGATATGCAATAAATCTTTAAATCAGATAGACTGATTCTTCCTACTTTGTTCTTCTTTTTCAAAATTGCTACAGCTATCCTAGCTCCTTTCTTTTTCCATATAAATTTTAGAATAATGTTCTATCTCCAAAAATTCTTACTGAAATTTTGATAGAAATTGCATTAAATCTGTGCACCAATTTGGGAGAATTCACATCTTTAATATATTGAGTCTTCCAGTCCATGCTCAATTGATATATTTTTACTGAGGTGAAATTCACATAACATTAACTATTTTAAAGTGTAACTTTTAGTGGCATTTAGTACATTCACAATTTTGTACAACCATCACCTCTACCTAGTTCCAAAACATTTTCATTGACCCAAAATAAAACTCTCTGTCCATTAAGCAATTGCTTCCCACTCCTCTCTTCTTCCAGTCCACTCTGCTTTCTGTCTCTATAGATTTACCTATTCTGGATATTTCATATAAATGAAGTCATACAATATGTAACATTTTCTAGCTGCCTTCTTTCACATAGCATAATGTTTTTGAGTTTCATCCATGTTGTAGCATATATCAGTACCTCACTCCTTTTAATGGCTGAATATTATTCTACTGCATGTTACTACTACAATTTGTTTATCCACTTATCTGATGATAAATATTTGAGTTGTTTAGATTTTTGGTTATTGTGAATAATTTTGCTATGAACATTTGAGTATAAATATTTGTTTGAGTACCTGTTCTGTCTTCATTTTTGAAAGATATTTTTTACTGGGCATAAAATTCTACATTATCAGTTTGCTATTTCAGTACTTTAAAGATGCTGGCCCAGTATCTTCTTCCTGCATTTTTCCTGATGAAAAATCTGAAATCCTTATTTTTGTTCCTCTGTGCATAAGGTGTCATTTTTCTGTGGCTGCTTTTAAGATTTTCACTCTATATCTAGCTTTGAGCTGTTTATGATGTTCCTTGGTGTAGTTTTGTTCATATTTCTTGTGCTTGGGTTATTTGAGATTCTTCCATATGTTACTTATTTTCATAAAATTTGGCAATTTTTAGGCCATTATTTCCCTTTCTTCTCCCTCTGTTGTTATAATTGCATATTAGAGTGCTTTAAGTTGTCCTGCAGCTCAGCAATGTCTTTGTCACTTTTTTCCAATCTTTTTACTGTTTCATTTTGGATAATTTCTATTGGTATGTCTTCAAGTTCACTAATCTTTTCTTCTGCAAAGTCTAATCTGCCATTAATCCCATTCATTATATTTTTCATCTCACCTCATACATTGTAGTTTTTATCAATAGAAGTTTGAGTTGGGTCTTTTTTAATCTTCCATGTCTCTCCTTAACTTTTTGATTATATGGCAGACATATAATCAGACAGTTTTAATAGCTGTTTGTCCGTTTCTGCTAATTATAATATCTGTGTCAGTCTGGATCAGCTTCTATTGATTTCTTTTTTTTTTCTTCATTGTAAGTTGAAGTTTCCTTTTCTTTGCATTCCTAGTAACTTTTTATTGGAGGCAAGACCTTGTGAATTTTACCTTTTGGGGTGCTGGATATTTACATATTTCTATCAATACTCAAGTTTTTTTGGTGAGACATAGCTAAATTACTTGGAAACAGTTTGATCCTTTTAGGTATTGTTTTTAAGAACCACGTTTAATCTAAAGTTCATTATTACTCATTATTGGGCAAGAAACTTCTGAGTACAATTCTCCATGAATTTTGAGACTTTACAGTCAGGTTGTTGAGAACAGGCACTATTATCAGCTTTGTGTGAACACTAAGTACTGTTCTCTCTAATCCTTTCAGGTGGTTCCCCAGTCTTGGGTAGTTTCCTCAAACACATGCACTGCTCAGTACCCAGCTGAATACTTAAGGAGACTTCTGAAGATCTCTGAAGTTCTATCTCTGTGTGGTTCTCTTCTAAGTAATATGTCCTTTTGAACTCTAGCAACCTTGATATTCCTAGACTCTCAGTCCCATCTCTTCTAGTCAGAGAGGCCACCATATTCTATTTGATTTCCCTCTCCTTGTGCCATAGGCCAGAAACTTTCTCAAGGCAGCAATCTGTGGCAATAGCGGGGTTTACCAAATTTGTTTCCTATCTCTCATGGATTACTCTCCTTCACTGCCTGAAATCCAGTGTCTTGAAAAGCATTGTTTGATATATTTTGCCTGTTTTCCAGTTGTTTCAGGCAGAAAGGTAAATCTGGACCTTGTTACTGCATCTTGGCCAGAAGCAGAACTCTAAGAGTAATAATTTTTAAAATTGTTACTCCAAAATAAAATCGTGATCTCAAAGAGATGTCTGTATCCCCATGTTCACTGCAGCATTATTCACAATAGCCAACATATGGAAACAACCTAAGTTTCCATCAATGGATGAATGGATAAAGATATACATGTATACAATGGAATATTATTCAGCTATGAGAAAGAAGGAAACCCTGCTGTTTCGTAAAAATATGGATGAAACTTGAGGACATTATGCTAAACGAAATAAGTCAGACAGAGAAAGCAAATACTGTATGATCTCATTTATATGTGGAATCTAAGAAGGTCAAACTCAGAAAAACAGTAATGGTCACCAAGGGCTTGGAGTGGGGGAAATGGGAAGATGTTGGTCAAAGGGTACAAACTTTTAGTTATAAGATGAATAAGTTCTGGGGAAACTAGTGTACAGCATGGTGATTACAGTTAAAAATACTGTATTATATACTTGAAATTTGCTGAGTAGATCTTAAATGTTTTCACCACAAAAAAGAAATGTTAATTATGTGACATGATGGAAGTGTTAGCTAACAGTACAGTGGTAATCATTTTGCCATATATAAATGTGTCAAATTACCATGTACATACTAAACTATGCAAAGAAGAGCAAAACTGGAGAATATATAAATGTATATTAAAATTACTGATTTCAAGACATTATAAAGCTACAGTAATCAAGGCAGTGTGGTATTGGTGTAAAGACAGACACAGAAATCAATGGAACAGAATAGAAAGTCCAGACATAGATCTACACATATATCAACAATTGACTTTCAGCAAAGGTACAAAGGCAATTCAGTGGAGAAACAATCATCTTTTCAACAAATGGTACTGTAACAATTGGATACCCACTTGAAAAAAATGAACTTGGAGGCATACCTCACATTATAACAAAAATTAACTAGAAATGGATTATAAAACTCAGTGAAAAGCCTAAAACTATAAAAATTCTAGAAGAAAACATAAAAGAAAACCCTTGTGACCTTGGTTTAGCAAAGATTTATTATATATAACACCAAAAGCACAGTCCATTAAAAAATGAATTGATAGGACTTCCTAGGTAGCACAGTGGTTAAGAATCCACCTGCCAATGCAGGGGACATGGGTTCAATCCCTGCTCCAGGAAGATCCCACATACCGTGGAGCAACTAAGCCTGTGTGCCACAACTATGGAGCCTGTGCTCTAGAGCCTGTGAGCCACAACTATTGAGCCCGTGTGTGGCAACTACTGAAGCCCGCGTGCCTAGAGCCTGTGCTCCGCAATAAGAGAAGCCATTGCAATGAGAAGCTCGCGCACTGCAACAAAGGGTAGCCCCCACTCGCTGCAACTAGAGAAAACCCATGTGCAGCAACAAAGACCCAACGCAGCCAATAAATAAATAAATTAATTTTAAAAATGAATTGATAAAATAGACAATCAGAATTTAAAACTCTTGCCTTCCAAAAGACCCTGTCAAGAAAATTAAAAGACCACCACATTTTGGGAGAAAATATTTAGAAATAACATATCTGATAAAGGACATATCTAGAACATATCAGGTATTCTCAAAACTTGATAATAAGAAAATAGTCAACCATAAGAAGATACTACCATTAGGGGAATCACTAACTGAAATCGCCTGCCCTGGCCAGGCACGACAGTAACCACTTGCATGAGTTATCTTACAACAGAAGGTTCTGGTAAGGAACATGGAACTAACAAGCTACCACCAACCAGAAGAATTTGGGAAAGGCCAAAAGGAGAAAGGAGACACAAGTCCATATGTCCTACCATCCTCCCAGAATCCTTCTTGCTGGAATCCATCTTGGTTGAGGGATGTGCGTGCCACCAGGAAGGACCCTGAGTCAGAATGATTGGCCAGAGACAACCGAGAAACTAACCCCTTCACCATAAAACCTGAGACTGCGAGCCACATGGCAGAGCAGTTCTCCTGGATTCCCTTACCCTGCTGCTCTCTGCCCAGGCACCTCTTCCCAATAAAGTCTCTTGCTTTGTCAGTACGTGTGTCTCCTCAAACAATTCATTTCCAAGTGTTAGACAAGAGCCCACTCTCAGGCCCCGGAAGGGGTCCTGTTTCCTGTAACACTACTACACATCTATTAGAATGGTTAAAATTAAAAGGATTGGTCATACCAAGTATTTGCAAAAACATGGAGGAACTAGGACTTCATACAATGGTGAAAGGGAAAATAAAATGGTACAATCACTTTGGAAAATAGTTTGTCAGTTGCTGAAAAAGTTAAACATTGTTAAAAAGGAGACAGCAGGCCCAAAATGATATGCTAAACCCCAGGTCATCAAACCAAGACTTAATACCTAACCTAATTGCAATTTCAACCTGCCCCCCTCAGGAGGTAATGTTTAGCCAGTCAATCTGGAATTATCTAGTTAGTACTGATGAGGTAATCTCCCCCCCACCCCAGTCCCCTGAATAGGTCCCTTCTGTTCCCCTTAGGAGGGTTACCTTCCCTGAAACAATGCATTCTTTGCTAACAATTTTCTTTTTCTGTCCTCTTTCCATCTTCAAAAACTTTACCTTTTCTACAGCTCAATGGAACTCCTTTCTATTTGCTAGATGAGATGCTGCCCCATTCACGAGTCATTTAATAAAGCCAATTTGATCTTTAAATTTACTCATTTTGTTGAATTTTTGTTATTTAACAATATATATCAACAATTGGATCCAGCCATTCTACTCCTAGACCTAAGAGAAATGAAAGCATATATTCACACATAAACCTGTACACAAATGTTCATAGCAGCTTTATTTGTAATAGGTAATAACTGGAAATAACACAAATTTCCATCAATGTGTGAATGAATTAAACTGTGGTATATCCATACAATGGAATACTACTCAGCAATAAAACAGAATGAAATACTGGTATATGCAAAAATGTGGGTGAACCTCAAAATAATTATGCTGAGCGAAAGAAACCAGACCAAAAAAAAAAAGTATATACTGTATAATTCCATTTATATAAAATTCTAGAGAATGCTAACTTTTCTATAGTGACAGAAAGCAGCTAAGTGGTCCGGAGGCTGGTGAAGTCTAGCAGAATATGCCACTCCCAAATGCTCCTCTTTGGCATAAGGATTATTTTGAGCTGACCATTTTGAGAAATAATCACAGCAGACACAGGAGAAGCTCTGAAAACAGAAGCTATCTTTTTGTAAGGGACATTTATATCTATAATGGAAATCTCCATTTGTAAAGGATGTCTCCCTCTCTGTACCAGGAAGCAAGGATGGTTCAAAATCACAAGAAGCTCCTATTAATGAAGAAGGCACTGACTTACATCTGCAAAATAAATCTTACCCTTGTTCACCTTGCTTTTCCTGGTCATCTTCCATAACTGCTCTCCTCCCCTCAACACACACCTTTCTTCTGTCTTCAGCTGAAGATGGTATTTAAGGTGGTGGCTTAGGTCACCTTGGAGAGTTACTAATTTTTTCTGGATGTCTCCCATGTACACCTTCTGGGTTTTTTCTCTTGTTAATCTGTCTTTCATTACAGGGGGTCTCATCCAAGAACTCAGAATGGTAGAGGGAAAATTATTTTTCCTCCCTTACAATGGGGATGTGTAGAAGGGAGGGATTTCAAAGGAGTGTGAGGAAATTTGGGGGGGAATAGATTCAGTATCTTGATTGGGATGACATTACATGGGTATGCAGATGTGTTGATTTATCAAATTGTACACTTTAATATGTACAGTTCATTGTACGACAATAAAAAGCTCTTTTAAAAAAAATTAGTAAGTAATACACTAGGCACTGTGATTCTCAGACAACAAGCTCCCCCTAGCCAATCTTACCTAAGCTCACAGTTACCATCAAACATGCATCTCCAGCCCTGGTCATTCTGCTGAGATTTAGACCTGTTCATCTAGTTGCTTTATCAACGTCTCCACTTGTCTGTTCCACAGGCACCCTAATTTTAATTTCGCATGCCCAAGAAAGAATTCTCGATTCCCTCTCAAACCTGATTTTTTCATTGTGCTGGTAAATCCCAGCACAATGAATGGCAACTCCACCTACCCAGCTGCCAAAATGACCCAATCCTAATTTTGATTTCTTCTTCTCCCTCATCTTCAACATCCTGAATGTGTCCTGAATGTATCCGCTTCTCAGCAACCTCACTGACATTATGTTAATCCAAGCCAGCCACCACTTCTCTGCCAGCAGCCTCCTAGTCAGCCTTCTCACTAGTCAGCCTTCTCACTGCCAAACTCACTCTTGTAGTTCACACACACAAAGCAGCCAGAGATTTTTAAATATAGACGTGATCTTTTCATTCTCCAGATTAAAATCTCTCAGTAACTTCTCACGCCCTTAGGATGAAGTTCAAACTCTTTAACGTGAGTTACGCACACAAGGTGGTCCCTATTCTCATCTGGCTCCCTTCTGCAATTGTCATCTCTTGCCACTTCCCTTCTCTCTCTCCACTCTCTGGTCATAGTTAAAAGCAGGGCTATCTGCAGCAGTGTGAAACGGCTTGTCAGCTCTGGTTCTGTGTTCGGTGAGTGGCTGCACAACAAGAAGGAAGAACGCTGGTGGCAAGGGAGAAAAAAGCAGGCAAAAGTAATTTTATCAAGTTCCTATTTCAGTCAGCTGTTCTTGTACAGGCAAAGTAAGAAAAAGGAAACACAAAGATGACTTTGGTGGAACTATTTCTAAAGGAGAATGTATTTTGTGTTTTTCACCAAGCCATCAGCCCCTCTGGATTTTAATATTATAGTGGGGTCATAACAAGCATTTCCTCTATTGTTGGCTTTACACAGAAGCAAAGCGGTGCTCAGGAAGCTGGGAGATTGATGAATAGTTGGTTTGATGTGTTTGAACCATTCACCACTTTGAGTTAAATGTGCATATTCTGTTCAAAACAGACAATGGGGAGGGGCGGTCCCCTTTTCCCTCTATAACTTGCATAACATCAGGCCTCACTGCTTAAACTAATGAGTATTTAGAAGTAAAGGCTCCTACTGATTCTAGCCAGTCATTAATTCTCTGCTTGCAGAGAAAAACTGTGGAGTTTTTCATCAGCCACATTTTTCAGCCGTTTCCAGTTGCTTCTGAGCAGCAGTGCTGACCCTTGGCTTCCTGTGCCATGCACCAGACACATAATGGGCTCAAAAGTCCCCTTGGAAGGAATTTTACTAGGGACCAGAACAAATGCAAAGAAGATGCACATTCCAGTGTTAGAACTCCTAGTTTGGGGGAACTTAATTGAACTTGAAATGAAAATGTTTATTTAAACCAATATATAACCTGGTAGAAGGAGGTGAGTGGGAGTGAATTACAATTTCTTTTAAACTAATTGCACAGTCAGCGTTACCCTTTGTAATAATGATGTTTGCTCCATTATCGCTCCAGGCTTATTTGTTAAATAGCTTCATTGATCTTGCCTCAGTAGGTTTTCTATTTTTACACATCATTCTCTTGGGAACTGAAAAGCACTGTGTTTCTGAAGACGCTCAGTCAACTTGAAGAGACTCATTTTTGAAAATGGCTTAACCTGCTTTCAACTGGAAGCAATTCAAACTTTGCCCAAACAAATATTAGGGCAGAGACTCATCACTTGAGTATATGTTTGATATCATCATTTGGAAGCTGTTTGTCTGAAAGACCATTTAGAGACCAATTCTAAAGGGTATTCAAAATTCAGGAATCTATATTCTTAACTAAAAAGAATATGCATATACTTGGGAACATGATTATTCATTATTCAATGTATTCTGCACTATTAAGTATCATAAATATTTTGTGGAAAACCCTACTATTTCATTAAGCTACCAGTGAAGACTCCAACTGCCAAACTTACAGCAAAATCATAATGTATGGAAGAAGGGGTGAGGGAAACGAGGAAGAAGTGGAGAAGGCTACGATGAGGCAGTCCTCACTCAAGATAAATAAATCCAAGTTGGAAAGGCCAGAGTTTGTTTTGTTTTGCTTTTTAATTTGGAGAGATTTCATTTAAATATCCTAAACTCATGACTGAGGTGTCCATAAAGCTTGGAAGCAATACAACTTCCCAAGAAGCCGACTTCAAGCAAAGACCAAGAATGGTATGTTTGACATTAATTGGATCAGAGGCAATACATAGACTAAAGTAGGCAAAATGTTTAAACTATCATAATACTTAAAAGTTACAATGCTCTGTATCTCCTCTCTATTGTCTAAAATTTAAATATTTTTGTAAGCACTAAAGTCAACCAATAAATGCAGCAACTATAAAAAACAATATGGAGGTTCAAAAACCTAAAAATAGAGTTGCCATATGATCCAGCAATCCCACTCCTAGGCATAAACCTGGACAAAACTATAATTCAAAAAGGTACGTGCACCCCTATGTTCATAGCAGCACTATTTGTATTACAATAGCCAAGGCATGGCAACAATCTAAATTTCCATCAACGGATGAATGGATAAAGAAGATGTGATACATATATACAATGGAATACTACTCGGCCCATAAAAAAGAATGAAATAATGCCATTTGCAGTATCAGGGATGGACCTAGAGATTATCACACTGAGTGAAGTAAGTCAGACAAAGACAAATACCATATGATATCACTTATATGTGGAATCTAAAATATGACACAAATGAACTTATCTACGAAACAGAAACAGAATCACAGACATAGAGAACAGACTTGTGGTTGCCAAGGGGGAGAGGTGGTGGGGAAGGGATGGAGCGGGAGTTTGGAGTTAGCAGATGTAAATTATTATATATAGAATGGATAAACAATAAGGTCCTACTGTATAGCACAAGGAATGATATTCAATATCCTGTGGTAAACCATAATGGCAAAGAATATGAAAAATAATACATACGTATGTATAACTGAACCACTGTGTTGTATACCAGAAACGAACACAACATTGTAAATCAGCTATACTTTAATAAAAAAATAAAGTCAACCAATAGACATATGCACATTGCTCATCAAATGGTTAGGTTCAAATGGTTCAGTTAGGTTAAAAAGGGGAAAAAAGGCAAATAAACACTGAACACTACTCATCTGCCTGACAACATCCACACTTTATAACAATGACTCAGCAAACCATTTAATGTGAACTTCAACAGCTTTTAATCAGTTTCTTATGAAAAGACATGACTTGATTTGGGCTTTCAAATGACTTTTATCAACCATTCCCATGGTTCTAGGAATACTAAAAAACAATTAGTTCTTAGTACAAAAGATTTGCCTATATTAACCTTCAACTCACCCAGACATCCACAGGCAGCACCTGCTTTTCCATCAAAATGAGAAATATTAGCAGTTAAAAATATAAGTATATGCAAAGGTTGTGAAACTTCTTTAAAAATTATTATCCAGGGACAACGACAATAGTTGAGGTTTTTCTTTTTTCAGAGGAAAGAGAAGAGGCAGCTAAAAATCTAAGTGTATGCAAAGGTTGTGAAACTTCTTTAAAAATTATTATCCAGGGACAACGACAATAGTTGGGGTTTTTCTTTTTCAGAGGAAAGAGAAGAGGCAGCTAAAAATCTAAGTGTATGCAAAGGCAGTGAAACTTTTAAAAGTTATTGCTCTGGAATAACGGCAATAGTTGGGATTTCTCTTTTTCAGAGGGTAGAGGAGAGACAGAAATTAGAGCCATCTTCCCCACATGCCCCAAAGATTAGAGTCACAGGGTTTATTTGTGCTGGAAACCAGAGTTATCTACTGCTTGAAACCTAAGCAGATTGCATCAGCATTTCAGGACCACCTGGGACCAAGGAGGTGGGGGCTGGGAGATTTCCAGATGGATTGTAAGACAATTCATTGATATTTACATAATGAGAATAAATGTTTTTCCTAAGATAGCATTTCCCTTCAGTGTCTTGAGACCACCAGCAAAAGAGGGAGGTACAGAAATTCTATTACATTAATAGTCTTTGTTTTTATGGCTTTGGCATTTATTAACTAGTGGGAGCTGTTTATTGCGTCATAAACTTTACTAATGTGCATATTATCTCTAAATTATAAATCGCCTTCAGTATATGGCTCAGTTATAAAAAGAATCATTATTTAAAGTGTCTGTATGACTGCAATGTAACATGTTTATTGGCATGATTCTTATAATGGCCATTTAATTGCTAATTGTGGGCTTGTACTGTAAATAACCAGGGCAGTGACACACATCTATGCAAGAGAACAAGCAGTTGTCATCCTACAAACTCAGGAGCAAATCACTGGCTTGCTTCCTTTCGTTTTCTCCTCCTACTTCTCAAATGAACTATATTACAAGCCTGTACCAGGGCTAAATTATCTACATATTTAAAATCTTGAGGGAAAGACAACTGACTGAAGAGCTGAATAGGTAACTGACGAATGTATCAGCCTGAAAAGTTCCAGGAAAGTGTCACTCTTCTAAAAGCTTGCTCTCTGGGGAATGGAAAATCTTAAAGTGACAAAAAGGCTTGGCACTGTCAGCTGTCTTTAAAAAAAAAAAAAAAAAACCTGGGACAAAAATCAAGAAGTCAAAATTAGATTTTATGGGTAAATGGTTCTAGTATATAAATTGAGTATTCTAGTTTGTTGCAAAATCCTATGGGATCTATTTTAACAACGGCACATGTAGAATTATCTTAGGTTTATATATAGAAATGGTTTATTGATAAACTTCAAATTTAAAAAATGAAGGAGCTGTTGTTGTCGAGCAAATTGGTACATCTGAGTGCCAAGAAGCCAGCTCATTTCTAGGCAAAACGCTGCAAATGTGGAGTGGAAGAACAAGAAGATAGAAGGGGCCCTTGAGATGTCATCAGTTCCTCTTCCTCCCCCCAGAGCAGTCCCTGAAAGTCAGTGTCGAAGACCCTCCTCCATAGGCTTCCACTGTCTCTGAGAACACCAGGCAACTGGATTAATGATACACAGCACCCAACACTGAAGAATGGGGTAGATTGAGACAGACTGCTCACACTGAATTCCCAGAGGTCCATGGTTATGAGCTGTAATCGAATATACACTACATGACAAAAGTTCTGCGGAGACTCATAATGTATATAGTTCTAGAAGAAAAATAAAACTAGGGCTAGAGAAAAGTAGAAGGGAAAAATGCTGTCGTCTTAGAATATTAAAACCTCTGAGATAAGAGGTTATGTATATGTGGAGAATGAACCAAAAAAGACCTCTCAAGATTTCAGCATTCACATCCTTAAATATTTCAGACATAATACATACTATATTTATATACACATGCATGTATTCCTAAGTTAACAAGCTAACTTCAGGTATTAAAAGAGCATTAAAAACACTGCATATGTTTTCATTTCTCTCCCAAATTTTTCCTGCGTGTATGTGTTGGGGGGGGGGTCTTTTTCTTCTCATAGCTTTGCTAATTTCAGAAAATAAATACCTTTACAGAGGTTTAAGGATTATTGTGAAAAGGTGAGTTGCTACAAAGTTTAATTATATAAGTAATAAGCATGTGTCAAAAAGATTTCAAAAAATGTTTAACAGAATCACAACTTATTGCTCTGATATAATTTGATTTTATATCATATATAGCTGTCAAAAATCATTTTCTGTTGTAATGAATCAAATTATGTTAGATAGAAAATTACCATAAGATTCTTGGTATTAATAAATCATACGTATAATAAAAATGCTCCATGTTTCTTTAAATAGCATTTCTAATAGTGCTGGTACATCAGCAATATAATATGATATTCTGAAAACCTGAAATGACAAAAGGAGATTAATTTTGGAATATGGGTTTTAGTTCAATATGAACCTTGTTTCTTTTTTGTTTTTAATGGAATTATATCTACTGAAATAAACTTGGCAAAACTAGAGCAGGAAATCAGGAAATCAAAGGGAGTTAACCAAAACTGCATGGTTACTCCTCTAAGCCAAACACCTCCTTTAAAAGGTTTAAATAGTGAATGCATTTCACAGGAATAGGTGATGGCATTCCAAGCCACTCATCTTCACATCTCTGGAAAAAAGAACAAAGATGGATATAATTAGAGCTACATTTCAAAGTGCAGTTTTGTACATGCAGCATCAAATTGTTCCTTGTCATTATATAAGCTCTCGGCTAAGTAGTTTATTTTCAAAGTAGACATTTCTACCATCGGCTTTCAGATTATAAGCACTCTGTGGTAGACTGGATTCTTACCCTCAATCCTTCGTCCTTCCCTGTACTAGAATTATACACTGTGCTCTTTGCCATGTGAATTTGCAGAACCTCCTATGGAGTCCTTTTTCCTGCTCCTCTGACACGAACTTGGCCACGTGGCTGGCTTTGGCCTATGTAATCTTAGCAGATATACCACAGACAGAGGCCCTAACATGCTGGCATGATTGGCTTGGCCTTCTGTGCCTCTGCCATCATCATGAGAAGAACATGGCCCAAGACGCTGCTGGTCCCAGAATGACACAGGTGGAGAAAGCCCAGCTGGAGCCAAGCCCAGCAGACCTACAGGTCCATGGACAAGAAAAATAAACATCTGATGTTGTGAACTACTGACATTTGGGGGGTTGTTATGCAGCATTATTGCAGTGATAGCGCCTCCTATACTTTATTAAGAACTTGATTTTTGGATAAGAAAGATGGCAGCAAATTACAGAAGGACATGGAATGCACCCCTCTCCATAGATGCATCAGGAATACACCAAAAGACGCAATAATTCCCACAGAGAACCAGCTGAACACCAACAAATGACATCGGACACCAGAAAGGACTGCAAAGATCCTGATATAACTGGATAGGAGAGAGGAGGAAAAAAAAAGGAGAAAGAGGAGGAGAAGAAAGGAAAAGGACGGGTCCCACACCATGGGGTGGGGGGATCTGAAACAGAGGGGAGATTGCTGAATTCAGGGAAATGTCCCTTATCTGACAGGGAAACCCCTTCTCCAACAGGGAATTTCCCTGGGTCAGAAGGGAGGCATTTGGGACTGTTCAAAGAGGGGGAAGCAGCTGAGCTGTGGCAGACGGGAAAGAGGGAGAAACACATGGAGGGTCCGCACCACAGCTGAGTGTGTCCGGACTGAGACATCGGTTCACAGCTGAACAGGGGGTCTGGGAGCTGGAACGTGGGAACTGGAGAACTGGTTCAGGGTGAGAAACATTGTTGACAGTGGGGAGACGGACTGAGAGGACAGAAAGGAAGAAATGTGCAGTGGAGAGTGCCTATTGTGGAAAGCTGGGTGGCCATGGTGGCACCTTGATACTGCTGATTCACAAGGAGTGGGGAGGAGCCATGGGTGTAGCTTCTCTCTTGGCGCCTACAACAGACAAAGGAAGGACCCCTCTGGGCCTGGCTAATGCACTCAGGGATAACAAAGGCCCCTGGGCGGGTCTGGCCTAGAGTGCCTGCAGCTGAGAGCCAAAAGTCCGCAGAGTGGCCCAGCTCAGGAGACATTCTGTTTACACCTGAGCCACAGGCGTACCTCTACAACAAGCAGCGCCATGGCCAACTGAGCCGCCGTGACCCAGGCAGGGCGCCCCAGCAGAGTCATAGCAAAGGGGAGGAGCCACTATTCTACCCTCTCTCTCCCCACACACTGGCGCTTACAGACGAGCAATAAAGGAAGCTCTGCTGGTCACAGAGTAATACAAAAAGCCCAAGGCAGCTAGAAGGACACTTACAGCTGAGACCCCAAGGAAGCAGAAATATTATTATTAATTCTATTGATCTGGTCCATTCTGGGGTCAGTTCTAGTTTTTTTATTTTATTTTTTATTTTATTAATTACGATCTTAGTCCTAAGGGATCTACATGTTTTATAACATATTTTTTATTTTATTTTTTATTCTATTGTTATTTTTAGCCTTTTTATATATTTCTATTTCTAGCTAAGTTTTTTGTAGTGCTGACTGTATCTCTCCTACCTTCTTTTCATCTCTATCTTTTATACATTTCTATTTCTTTTTCTTTTCATATTTCCAGTCACACATGCTCTTCTGCTGCCCTGTCTTCTATCCTTTTTTAGTTCATTTTATCTTAATATACTTATAAGCAATATTATTGGTCTGCTCTGTTTCCTTGCTTTATTCTCCAGATGACACACTGCTTTGGTTTTTATTATTAGGTTTTGTCTTTATCTTAGTTCTAAGTATTATTGTCTGATTTCATTCTGAGAATCTTCAGTCTATCTGGTGGGACTCTCGCTCTTTATTATATTTGATGCTAGCTTTCAAAATCTTCCTGGATTTGTGTTTGTGTGTGGGGTTTTTTTTTGTTTGTTTTGGTTTTGAATTTCTGTTGGTTTTCTCTTTGATTGTCTGATGGCATACTGGAGTTCTTCTGTCTGGTCTTTCTAGTGCCTTATGTTCTACTGGATTCAGTATCTGTGTGTCTTATACATGTATGTGTTTCCTTGGCTTAGTATTTGTTTGACTCAACACACTGCCATTACTCTGGGGCTTGGACAGGCTTCTTTAAACCCCTTTATTGCTGGGACAAGAAACCTCTGAAGTCTCGACTACTCCATCGGAAGTCAAGTAGGAGGCTCTGGGGAGGGAGCCCTGAATCCAGGAAGCTAGACTACTAGGGAGTCCGCAGACACAGGGAAGATTAACTGCAGAGAACTCTCACAGAGCCCTGTATCAGAGTCTAAGACTCAGCTTCACCCGATTGTCTGCAACTGCCAGGGCTGGACATCTCACACTGAACTACAAACAAGACAGGAACACAAACCCACCCACCAGCACACAGACTACCTAAAGCCATACTAACATCACAGATACCCTAAAACACACCACCTGACATGGCCCTGCTCATCAGAGGAAAAAGACACAGAGCCACAACCAGAAAGCAGACACCAGACCCTCCCACCAGGAAGCCTACTCAAACACTGGACAAACCCCACCACAGGGGGCAGAGGGCAGAAACAAGAGGAAGTACTACTAGGCAGCATAGGGAAAAGAGACAGCAAATCCTATAAATTAGACAAAATGAGAAAACAAAGAAACACCATGCAGGCAAAGGAGCAGAAAAAAAACCCACAAGACCAAATAAATGAAGAGGAAATAGGAAAATGGCCTGGAAAAGAATTCAGAGTAATGATAGTAAAGATGATTCAAAATCTCGATAACAAAATACAGAAAATACAAGAAACAGTTAATAAGGACTCAGAAGAACTAAAGAGCAAACAAACAGCAATGGACAACAAAATAACCTAAATTAAAAATACTCTAGGTGGTATAAACCGCAGAACAACTGTGGCAGAAGAACGAATAGGTGAGTTGTAAGACAGAATGGGGGAAATAACTGCCACAGAGAAGGAAAGAGAAAGAAAAATAAAAGAATGGAAAACAGTCTCAGAGACCTTGGTGACAACATTAAGTGCACCGACATTCAAATCACAGGCATCCCAGAAGAAGAAAAAAAGAAAGGGTCTGAGAAAATATTTCAAGAGGTTATAGTGGAAAACTTCCCCAACATGGGAAAGGAAATAATTAATCAAGTCCAAGAAGTGCAGAGAGTGCCATACAGAATAAACCCCAAAGAAGGAGAAATACATGGAGGCACATATTATTCAAACTAAAGAAAATTAAACACAAAGAAAAAATATTAAAAGCAGCAAGAGAAAAGCAAATAACATATAAGGGAAAACCCATAAGGATAACAGCTGATCTTTCTGCAGAAACTCTGCAGGCCAGAAGGGAATGGCAGGATATACTGAAAGTCCTGAAAGAGAAAAACCTACAGCCAAGAATACTTTAGCCAGCAAGAATCTCATTCAGATTTGACGGAGAAATCAAAAGCTTTCCAGACAAGCAAAAGTTAAGAGAATTCAGCACCACCAAACCAGCCTTACAACAATTGCTGAAGGAACTTTTCTAAGCAGGAAACACAAGACAAGGAAAAGACCTACAAAAACAAACCCAAAACACTTAAGAAAATGGTAATAGGAACACACATGTCAATAATCACCTTAAATGTAAATGGATTAAATGCTCCAACCAAAAGACACAGACTGGCTGAATAGATACAAAAACAAGACCCTTCTATATGCTGCCTACAAGAAACCCACTTCAGACCAAGGGAGGCATATAGACTGAAAGAAAAGGGATGGAAAAAGATATTCCATGCAAATGGAAGTCAAAAGAAAGCTGGAGTAGCAATACTCATATCAGACCAATTAGACTTTCAAGTAAAGACTATTACAAGAGACAAGGAAGGACACTCCATAATGATCAAGGGATCCATCCAAGAAGCACATATAACAATTGTAAATATCTATGCCCCCAACATAGGAGTACCTGAATACATAAGGCAAATGCTAACAGCCATAAAAGGGGACATCGACAATAATACAATAATAGTAGGAGACTTGAACAACCCACTTACAACAATGGACAGATCATC
Organism: Hippopotamus amphibius kiboko; assembly: GCF_030028045.1. NCBI lineage: Eukaryota > Metazoa > Chordata > Mammalia > Artiodactyla > Hippopotamidae > Hippopotamus > Hippopotamus amphibius. The sequence continues at coordinate 97,451,069 of NC_080203.1, read as the reverse complement.
CAAACAGAAACACAAGCTTTAAATGACACATTAGACCATCTCGACTTAATTGATATTTATAGGACAGTCCATCCAAACACTACAGAAAACATTTTCTTCTCAAGTGCACATGGAACATTCTCCAGGAGAGATCACATCTTGGGTCACAAATCAAGCCTCAGTAAATCCAAGAAAATTGAAATCATATCAAGCATCTTCTCTGACCACAATGCTATGAGACTAGATATCAGTTACCTGAAAAAAACTGTAAAAAATACAAACACATGGAGTCTAAACAATATGCTATTAAACAACCAAGAAATCATTAAAGAAATCAAAGAGGAAATCAAAAAATATCTAGAAACAAATGACAATGAAAACACAACAACCCAAAACCTATGGGATGCAGCAAAAGCACTTCTAAAAGGGACGTTTATAGCAATACACAGTCCTACCTTAAGAAACAAGAAAAGTATCTAATAAATAACCTAACCTTACATCTAAAACAATTAGAGAAAGAAGAACAAAGAAACCCCAAAGCGAGCAGAAGGAAAGAAATCATAAAGATCAGATCAGAAATAAATGAAAAAGAAAGGAAGGAAACAACAGCAAAGATCAATGAAACTGGTTCTTTGAGAAGATAAACAAAATTGATAAACCATTAGCCAGACTCATCAGGGAAAAAAGGTAGAAGACGCAAATCAACAGAATTAGACATGAAAAAGGAGAAGTAACAACTGACATCGCAGAAATACAAAAGATCATGGGAGACTATTACAAGCAACTATATGCCAGTAAACTGGATAACCTGGAAGAAATGGATACATTCTTAGAAAAATACAATCTTCCAAGACAAAACCAGGAAGAAATAGAAAATATAAACAGATCAATCACAAGCACTGAAATTGAAAATGTGATTAAAAATCTCCCAACAAACAAAAGCCCAGGGCCAGATGGCTTCACAGGCGAATTCTATCAAACATTTAGAGAAGAGCTAACACCTATCCTTCTCAAACTCTTCCAAAATAGAGCAGAAGGAGGAACACTCCCAAACTCATTCTACGAGGGCACTGTCACCCTGATACCAAAACCAGGCAAAGATGTCACAAAAAAAGAATATTACAGGCCAATATCACTGATGAATATAGATGAAAAAATCCTCAATAAAATACTAGCTAACAGAATCCAACAGCAAATTAACAAGATCATACAACATGATCAAGTGGGGTTTATCCCTGGGATGCAAGGATTCTTCAATATATGCAAATCAATCACTGTGATACATCATATCAACAAATTGAAGGATAAAAACCATATGATCCTCTCAATAGAGGCAGAAAAAGCTTTTGACAAAATTCAACATCCATTTATGATAAAAACTCTCCAGAAAAATGGCCATAGAAGGAAATTACCTCAACATAATAAAAGCCATATATGAGAAACCAAAAGCCAACATCGTTCTAAATGGCGAAAAACTGAAAGCATTCCCTCTAAGAACAGGAACAGGACAAGGGTGTTCACTCTCACCATTATTATTCAACACAGTTTTGGGAGTTTTAGCCACAGCAATCAGAGAAGAAAATGAAATAAAAGGAATCCAAATTGGAAAAGAAGAAGTAAAATTGTCACTCTTTGCAGATGACATGATATTATACATAGAAAACCCTAAAGACTCTACCAGAAACCTGCTAGCACTAATCAATGCATTTAGTAAAGTAGCAGGATACAAAATTAATGTGCAGAAATCTCTTGCATTCCTATATATTAACAAGGAAAAAGCAGAAAGAGAAATGAAGGAAATTCTCCCACCATTTACCATTGCAACAAAAAGAATAAAATGCCCAGGAATAAACCTGCCTAAGGAGGCAAAAGACCTGTATGCAGAAAACTATTAAGACACTGATGAAAGAAATCAAAGACGATACAAACAGATGGAGAGACATACCATGTTCTTGGATTGGAAGAATCAACATTATGAAAATGACTGTAATAACCAAAGCAATTTACAGATTCAATGCAATCCCTATCAAATTACCAACGGCATTTTTCACAGAACTAGAACAAGAAATCTTACGATTTGTATGGAAACACACCCTGAATAGCCATAGCAATCTTGAGAAGGAAAGATGGAGTTGGTGGAATTAGGCTTCCTGACTTCAAACTACGCTACAGGGCTACAGTGATCAAGACAGTATGGTACTGGCACAAAAAGAGAAAGGAAGATCAATGGAACAGAATAGAGAGCCCAGAGGTAAACCCAAGCACATATGGGCACCTTATCTTTGACAAAGGAGGCAAGAATATACAATGGAAAAAAGACAACCTCTTTAAGAAGTGGTGCTGGGAAAACTGGACAGCAACATGTAAAAGAATGAAATGAGAACACTTCCTAACACCATGCACAAAAATAAACTCAAAATGGATTAAAGACCTAAATGTAAGGCCAGACACTATAAAACTCCTGGAGGAAAACATAGGCAGAACACTCTATGACATCCATCAAAGCAAGATCCTTTTGGACCCACCTCCTAGAATCATGGAAATAAAACCAAGAATAAACAAATGGGACCTAATGAAGCTTAAAAGCTTTTGCAGAGCGGAAGAAATCATAAACAAGAAAAGAAGACAACCCTCAGAATGGGAGAAAATACTTGCCAACAAAGCAACAGACAAAGGATTAACCTCCAAAATATACAAGCAGCGCGTGCAGCTTAATACCAAAAAAGCAAATAACCCAATCCACAAATGGGCAGAAGACCTAAATAGACATTTCTCCAAAGAAGACATACAGATGGTCAACAAACACATGAAAAGATGCTCAATATCACTGATCATTAGAGAAATGCAAGTCAAAGCCACAACGAGGTATCACCTCACACCGGTCAGAATGGCCATCATCAAAAAATCTAGAAACAATAAATGTTGGAGAGGGTTGGAGAAAAGGGAACTCTCCTGCATTGTTGGTGGGAATGTCAGCTCATACAGCCACTATGGAAAACAGTTTGGAGGTTCCTTAAAAAACTAAAAACAGAACTATCATATGATCCAGTAATCCCACTCCTGGGCATATACCCAGAGAAAACCACAATCCAAAAAGAAACATGTACCATAATGTTCACTGCAGCACTATTTACAATAGCCAGGTCATGGAAGCAACCTAAATGCCCATTAACAGATGAATGGATAAAGAAGATGTGGCATATATATACAGTGGAATATTAGCCATAAAGAGGAATGAAATGGAGCTCTATGTAATGAGGTGGATAGGCCGAGAGTCTGTCATACAGAGTGAAGTAAGCCAGAAAGAGAAAAACAAACACTATATGCTAACTCATATATACGGAATCTAAAAAAAAAAAAAAAAAATGGTACTGATGAACAGTGAGAGGGCAAGAATAAGGATGCAGATGCAGAGAATGGACTGGAGGACACAGGGTTGGGGGGGCGGAGAGCGAAAGGGAAGCTGGGACAAAGTGAGAGAGTAGCATAGATATATATATACACTACCAAGTGTAAAATAGATAGCGAGTCGGAACTTGCTGTATAACAAAGGGAGATCAACTCAATGATGGGTGATGCCTTAGACGGCCAGGACAGGGAGAGCGGGAGGGAGTCGCGGGAGGGAGGGGATATCGGGATATATGTATAAATAGAGCTGATTCCCTTTGGTGTACCTCAAAAGCTGGTACAAGAGTGTAAAGCAATTATATTTCAATAAAAAGCTAAAAAAGAAAAAAAAAAGAACTAGATTTTTAAAATCCAAACTGCTAGCTATACTGGCTCCTTGGTTACTGTTTCTTCAATATAAAAATGAAATGAGCACTAGATCATTCAAGGTGTGTCCTTGGGGATAAGCTACTTTATATATATGTGTGTATAAACATATATACACTTATACTTTATATACATATATAGTGTCTATGATACATATATGTGTGTATATATTTGCTGATTTCAGGAAATAAATACCTTCACTCTAAAGAGGTTTAAGAATTATTTGGATAAGGTGGGTTGCAACAAAATGTAATTATATAAGTAATAAATGTGTCAAGATTTCAAAAATCATGTATATATAAATCTATACACACATATGCAGACATACACTTTTTATTTATGCTGCAATGGTGAATTAATATTAATATTAACGGTGGGGGGGGTTGAGTCCATAACTACAACTGCTTTTATTTCTATTGTCAAGGTTAACTGCTGCATGTTAAATCTTTCCTAGTGCCAAATTAGTATCCACAGTCACAAGGTGTCACAGAAACACAGGTCAGGGCTCAGTAATTCTCTGTGATGGAATTGTGGAAGCAACCTGAGTAAGGGATATTTCACTTGGGCTTTATGGGATGAGGAACAGTTCAGTAGACGATTAAAGTGATGAACGGTGTTCTAGGCATCGAGAACAGCATAAGCAAAAGCCTGGAGACCTAAAAATCTTTTTTCAATAAAGGGTGACTAGCCCAGTGGGTCTGGGGTACACAGTACAAAGTGGCAAAGAGAGACAGTTGGAAGGAAAAGGTTGGGCCAAACTTGAGGCCTTCTGGGCTAGTTTATCCTGTGGCTAAGGAAAGTCACTGGTGGGTCTCGGTGAAATCGAATTGGAAGTTTATTAGAAAACTCATTGGATGTATGAAGAATGAAATGAATGAGGAAAATCCCTTTGGAAGCTACTGCAATAACCCTGGGCAGAGGTGACTGCGCCATAACCAGGGCAGCTGAGCCTAGGGTGAACAAGAGCTACATCTGATAGATTTTGCTGCAGTACAACATACATTACCTGGAAGGTGACTGATGTGAAGTGGCGATAAAAGAAAGGGGTCATGTCATGGGTTGAACTGTGTCCCCCCACAAAAGATATGTTGAAGTCTTAAGCCCCTGGCATCTCAGAATGTGACCTTATTTGGAAATAAGGTCATTGCGATGTAATTAGCTAAGATGTGGTCATATTGGAGTAGGGTAGGCCCCCTAATTCAACATGACTGGTGACCTTATAAACTAATACAGATAAGGATGGTTCGAAGACTTCTAAATTTAGTAACAGCTGACGATGTCTGTATTAGTTTGCTAGGGCTGTCATAACAAATTACCACAAACTGAGAGGCATAAAGCAACAAAATGTATTCTGTCACTGTGCAGGAAGCCAGATGTCCAAAATCCGGGTGTTGGCAGGACTGATTCTTTCTGGAGGCTCTAAGGGAAACTGTCCTGTGCTCTTCTCCTAGCTTTTAGTGGTTGATGGCTATCCTTTGGAGTTCCTTGGCTTGTGGATGCATCACTCCAATCTCTGCCTTTATCTTGTTTTCTGTGTGTGTCTGTGTCTTCACGTGGCCTTCTTATAATGACACCAATTATTGGATTCAGGGGCCACTCTAATCCAGTATGACCTCATTTTAATTTTTAGTAGATGGTTTAATTACATCTGCAAAGACCTTATTTCCAAATAAGTTCACATTCTGAGGTTCTGGGCAGACATGAATTTAGGGGGTATAATATTCAACCCAGGGCAACATTATAAGCAAAATAAGCAAAGCAGGAAGAAGAAGAGTTTTAAACATTTTTAACTGGCAAAATAAGGATCCCAGGGAGAAACTAAGTTGAATTTGGGGCATTTTTATTTGAGGTACTCATAGGACATCAAAGTGAAGTTCTGGTAAACACCTGGAAAAAGGGTTCTGTACAGCACAGAGCTAGAGTCCACAACTGTGCAAAGATGTGGAAGTTACTTAAATATATGTAAAACTATGGTAATTAATAACACTGATGCAGAATCAGAACACCAAGAACTGGGATCTGTAAAGCATAAAGCCTTAGTTTAAGAGAGGATTTATGATGATGGTGAACTAATCGCAGACTTTTTCAGGATTACAGGAATAATTACCTAGTAGTGATGATGAGGACGATAATACTAAATTTATTGGATATTTACTATGTGACAGGTATTTTTTTCAGTGTTTGACAAGTATTGAGCTATTTAATTACTGCAGTTTAAAAAATTAATAAACAGAAACGTCAATTAAATAGAGCCAGAAGACCAGAAGGGGAAGCTTTCATGCCCTGCAATGATAGCAGAGCACAACAGGAAGAAAGACTCCTCTTCTTTCCTGTCAAGGACTCAGCCAATGAAAAGCCATGAACTCTTTGTTTACTATAGCTCTCCCAGCTTCTGTTTCCTCTCTATAAAAGTGTTCTTCTTCCATTGCCAGGATGGAACTTGCATGTGGCTTGTCATGGTTGCAGACCGTAAAATGCAGCTCTCTGCTGATCCCAAATAAATCCATCTTTGCTGCAGAAACATCTGGCAGTCTATTTGTTTTTAGGCCAACAGCAGAAAAACCCTGAGAGGTAGGTATTATTATGATACCCATCTACAGAAAAGGAAACTGAGGCAAGAGAAAGGTTAAGTAGCTTGTCTAAAGTCAAACTGCCAGTAAGTAGAGGAGCCTGGACCGTAACCCCAGTATTAGGGCTCCAGAGTTCTGCTTATCTGCTGCGCTACCCTCCAAAACCCAGGAAAGGAGTGGGCCTATTCAAAGGCAGCTGGCTCTCATCCTACATGGCTACATTTGGTCCTATCACTTTTTTTTATTTCATTTTATTTTATAAATTTATTTATTTATTTATTTGTTTATTTATGGCTGCATTGGGTCTTTGTTGCTACATGTGGACTTTCTCTAGTTGTGGCCAGTGGGGGCTACTCTTTGTTGCAGTGTGCAGGCTTCTCATTGCGGTGGCTTCTCTTGTTGCAGAGCATGGGCTCTAGGCATGCGGGCTTCAGTAGTTGTGGCACGTGGGCTCAACCGTTGTGGCTCATGGGCTCTAGAGCACAGGCTCAGTAGTTGTGGCACACGGGCTTAGTTGCTCTACAGCATGTGGGATCTTCCTGGACCAGGGATCAAACCCATGTCCCCTGCACTGGCAGGCGGATTCTTAACCACTGCGCCACCAGGGAAGTCTGGTCCTCTCACTTTCAACAAGACAAGTTAAGTAGAAAACCATGTGATTCTTGAAGTGACACTACACTTCTCTTTCAAGAATGCCTCTTAGAGGACTGGGATGGGGAGGGGGAGGGGGAGTCGAGGGAGGGAGGGAATACGGGGATATGTGTATAAAAACAGATGATTGAACTTGGTGTACCCCCCCAAAAATAATAAATAAATAAATAAATAAAATTTAAAAAAAAAAAAAAAAAAGAATGCCTCCTGTTGGACGTTGGAGGTTGAGCCCAAACTGCCAACCAGCTGTGTAAAGAAGGAAATGACCATACAGATGGATGATGGCTGAATCAACTCCTAGGGTGTGTTCCATGCAATTCATGCTACATGGAACTTAGTGAAATGTCCTTCCTATGCCCCAAAGCAGTAAATCATTGTGTGTCTGTGTGTGTGCATATACAAAATGCGTGTGTATTTCCTGTGTGTGTATGTGTATATATACATGTACACATACACACACATATATACATATTTCTTTTTAATCAGCGAAGGCTAGAATCAATAGTCGTTCAACTATTCAATATGTCCTCAAATTTTTTATTATAAAACTTAAAGCAATTTTCACTCTTAAGTGGTACAGTAGTCCCTCAGTATCCTATTCGTTCTAGGACCCCCTGTGGATACTAAAATCTGAGGATGCTCAAGTCCCTTACATAAAATGGTGTAGTATTTGCATATAACCTATGTACATCCTCCTGTATACTTTAAATTATCTCTAGATTACTTATAATATCAAATACAATGTAAATGCTATGTAAATAGTTGTAAATACAATGTAAATACAATGTAAACAGTTGGTGTGTGACAAATTCAAGTTTTGCTTTTTGAAACTCTCTGGAATTTTTTTCCCAAATACTATTGATCCATGGTTGGTTGAATCTGTGAATGCAGAACCCATGGATACTGAGGGCTGACTTTATTTTTAAATTTTACCATGTTATAGAAGAATATAATACAAACACATACAGTCAAAATCACTATTCCCTGATAGGTTTTTTTAAACAAAAGTTTTCAGTAGAGAAATACATTATGCAACTCATAACATTACAATGAAATTATCTGGGGAATGGATTCTCTCATGAAACAGGTCAGTACTAGTAGGTCCTTCCTCATACCTTATTAGGCAGCAAAAGTTTTTGTTTGGTTGGTTTTTGAGCAAGGAATCATGATTTAAATCCTAATAGCAAAAGAGAAAGAAACAGAAGAACTTATACTGGAATAATGATAACTCAAGACTTTGGAGATGAGAATTAAATTTACTAGCAACAATACAAAGACAAACCTGGGTAAATGAAACAAGTAAATACCTCAAGATTTGAAATTAAGGATAATTTAAGATGAAAAAAATAATGTAGGGGAGCAAAATCTGCCACCCCAAAATGTGTCTCTCTGGCATGAAGATTATTTTAAGATGAATATTTTCAAGAAACAAAAGACTCAGGAAGCACTTTTACCTCCCTCTTAACTGCCTAAAAGAATTTAGATACAGGGCCCATACCAAGAATGGAGCTATCACTATCACTGTAGGTAACTACACGTGAGGTAGACAGAGAGGAATCTAGCAAAGTCTGTAAAAATTCCTCTCTGTGTCCCATTGCTTCTGCATGACCCAGCAAACATTTATTTACGAAACATTTGCTCTCTTCATCTGTGAATTGCTTTCCCTACCTTTGCAGTCCCAGATCCCTAGCCCCTTCTCCTTAATCCCTTAGTCAAGAATGACATATACACCTCATTTTGCCCCACTGTCTTTGGAATCCCTCATGTTTATATGGATTCCCTGTACATACTAATCAAACTTTGTTTTTTACTCCTGTTCATCTGTCTTAATCTCATTTTAATTATTCAACCAGCCAAAAGAACCTAGAAGGGTGGGGGAAAATTATCCCCTCCCCCAACAATAACAATAATGCATTTCTTTTAACTCTGATCACTTTAAATCCCAGGGCTCACACAATGCTTTCCTGACTGCTCCAGCCCCTGCTAAACTCTCTCTCTAAAATCAATACCACTTCCCTCAAGTTTATTTCCCTTTGTCACTTTTCTCCAGGCTCTAGGCGGGAGTGACTTTTTCTGCCTAAATATCTGATAAATGCCACAGGCATATTTGCAGTGCTTGAGGAACCCAAGATACGTACACTGGCAATATGATATGGTGATTTATAATAAGAAATATATGTTTGTTTTTTGTCCCCATTTCTGGCACAGAGCTCTTAAAACCCTTGGAATTTCCTAAGTGATGACAGTGATAAGGTGTCTTTTGTTACATTAATGAAACATTATTGAAAAGCACCAAGATGGGGGCTGGCTGCCTGTGGAGTCAACCACAGGATTTGAGGGCTGGAACTTTTAGTTCCCCACCTCTACTCCCCACCCCCACGGCTCAGGGAGGGGAGAGGGGCTGGAGATTGAGTTCATTCCTCAATGGCCAATGATTTAATCAATTATGCCTATGTAATGAAGCCTCCATAAACACCCAAAAGGACAGGGTTTGAAGAGCTTCCAGGTTGGTGAACGTGGAGATGTGGGGAGAGTGGTGAGCCCAGGGGAGGGCATGGAAGATCCTCACCCTTTCCCCACACCTTGCCCTATGCATCTCTACCATCTGGCTGTTCCTGAGTTGTAGCCCTTTATAATAAACAGGTTATCTAGTAAGTAAAATGTTTCTCTGAGTCCTGTGAGCAGCTCTAGCAAATTAATCAAACCCAAGGAGGAGGTCATGGGCACCTCCAATCCATAGCAAGTTGGTCAGAAGCACAGGAGACAACCTGAACTTGTGAATGGCAGCTGAAGGAGGGGAGGTAGTCTTGGGAGACTGAGGTCTTAACCTGTGGGATCTAAGGTTATCTCCAGGTAGACAGTGTCCTAACTGAGTTTACCTGTAGGACACTCAGCTGCTGTTGAGAATTGCTTCGTATGGGGGAAAGATATACATTGGAATTGGTACCAGAATTTCAGCTAATCTCCAATTTTAGGGAGATTTTCACAGGTACTTGTTTAAATGGACTAACAGGAATCAAATTGGGATCTAAAGGAAGGAGGAAGCAGGAGATAAGATTTAAGAAGCTCAGGCGGATGGGGCATCAGTAAAGTAGAGGGTAAAAGTATCTTCCTCATAATTTTCCCTGTAATTTTCACCTAAAGAAATCACATGACCAATCTCTTTGTAAAAGAAAGAGGTCTTTGGTAACATGAGAACTCCCCTCACCACCACTGCCTAATTGTTCTAATAAATCTTCAAATGTTCCAAATGTTACATAATATTTATGACTGGGCAGTGAGTTAAAATATTCTTTGTCCTCATTGACCTTTTATTCATCCCACACTACAAAATTTGAAGAAAACTCCAGATCATATTGTTTCCCAGCAGTGCCCATAAGTTTTAAGTGGAAATAACTGCATGGTGATTTTACAACAGGAGAGGTCAGCCACAGCAGTCAATCCTTCCTGTTGTAGATGAGGACGAGCCTGCACATATTTCTGTGAAACACCCTGCCTTAGAGGTGTGTGACTGGAATCTTATATATCTGTGTGTATCAAGTTTTGCCAGCACCCCTCCAGGTCTTCTCACCCTTTCCACTTTGGTGCACGCCAACCTAACTTCCAACCATCAGCACCTGCGTTCCTTTGCCTGAGAGCTTCCCTTTGGCCTCTGAGGCCTGCTTTGGCTGCCCCTGTGACATGCCACAAGTGCCTGGGAATTCATTATTTTTCCCCATTTTGGGAGCAGCTCTCAAACAATGACAGAAGTTCATGGATGGCATAAGCTGAGGTACATATCGGCCACTGATCCCTGTGTTTCCCAGAGGCATTAAGCTCCAGTCACTCATATTTTTACTGGTTTGATAATATGCCCTGTATTAAATCCTCCTCCTCCATTTCTCACCTCCCTACTCCTTTGCTAGTGTTCCCTTCACTTCGTCCAAAAAACTATTTACGCTCAAATCCTTGTCTCCAAGTCAGCTTCCAGAGGAAGACAAAGAAAGCTACTATGCAATTTTGCATTTATCAAAATTAATAAAATGTCTATGAAAGTCACAATACAGCTTGGAACAAAGTAACTTCTTGACAAACTGTGGATGGATCCAAAGTCTCCAATGTGACTTTCAGATAATTCTAGAGACAGTACCCAAATCTCATAACAAAATTCCATTTAATCTGGACATAAACAGTATGTACCACGTAGCATTTTTGGAAGAAGGAAGAACTATGAAATGCAGACTGAAATTCAGCAACAATGCAAAGTTATGACTCTAAAATGGCTGGAAATCATTGTCTACAAGAAAGCCCCATGACATCTTTCAATCTGGCTGTCACCAGAACTACTTAAGATGTCAAGAGAAGTTGGCAATAAATTACTTATTCATCAATGGTTGAAAAAATGTAGCTGCCGATCTGTAAAACCACATATCCTTGAATTGGGAAGCAAAGATGGCACTGGGTGGAAACCCAGTAAACAGCAGCTGCCCAGTGAGAACAGCAAAGCTGTGTGTGAGCTCATAGGCCCTGGATTTATTTGCTTTGACATTTTTAAAAGGAAATTTAATTGGATTATGTCTCCTTCTAGTTTAAAATTTTCTACTGTAGTACTGGCCACCAGATGCGTGCGGGGGGAAAAGATCAGGAGCCAATTAAATTCCACGCTTCACTGAAACAAGGTTATTTTTATTCCTCCCAAATGTAAGGCTGACAGAGTCATGTTAGTGATTTCACTCTGTTACTCCCCCTCCGCTCAATCAAAATAAGGATGTTTTTATCTATGAATTTGTAGAAAAATCCAGTACTGTGTATGGAATTGAAATTGTGGTTTTCTTGGATTTTCTTCCTTCTACTAGGTTGACATGATCTTGGAGATAAATTAAGTTGACAGAAATCATACAAACAAATTTCAGTAAATCAAATTGAAATTAATTTGGGGAAGAAATTTTGCAAATACTTGTTGAGATAATCAGGAGCATTCTGATGACATAAGGAAAAGCTCATATATAAAACGAGGAGATTTGCTTCTGTGCCCATCCATTTCTGTCTTTACTGTAATGCCAATAGTTCACAAGTACTTCTCAGTAGTTGTTATCTGTGTGAGTGTAGCTAAAACACAGTTGTAACTTTTAAACAAGAAACCTTTCCTTGAAACTGCATTTTCCTTGAAACTGCATTATACGGCAACTAAAGTTTTCAAGGACACACGAATGATTTTTTTTTAGCTTTAGTGATAGGCGTATTCATACAATTCAGGTAGACATCATCCAGTCCTTTAAAATCACAGTGGATTTTGGCAGTATCATTTCCTACTAGGTCACTGTTTTGTGTTACGTAATATGTATGTGTTTACCAGTTATTTTTTAAGTCTAATGAGAATGATTAATAATCTTTTATTTCAACTGTTAAATTCAACTTGAAATATTAGACATAACTTTGCTTACTTAAAGAGTCGGCACTAGCCCCTATATAATCTTGACCTGCAGGAATGCCTTTGAGTCTTAGCTTCCTGTCTATAAATTGGGAACGATACTTATTCTCAGAAGATGGTTGCGACGATAAAATGTCACGGGGTGTTCCACCCTCTAAATACCAAAAGGAGATCCTCGACAAGCGGGGTGTCCAAAGATACATCCCAAGGTGCACCCCACTGTCCCCTACTCCCCAATGCCTGGGCTATATACCATCCTGTTGTGACAAGAGAGAACTTTAGAGCCAATTGTTAATGCTTCTGCAGTCCCAGTGCTCATAAAACGAAGCCACATCCAATTTTTCTCAGAAACGTCAAAAGATAAGACGTCAGTCACACAGTGCAAGTTATAAAGTTTATATGAGAACCGATTTAGCATTATTTTTTAAAACGTGACTTCTGAGATTAACCAGGCAGGCTCTAAACAGTGGGACCTCTTCTGCCAGTTTTACAGCTACCATCTGTGAGCAAGCACAATAGAGTGGAATTGGGGTCTCTAGGCCGTGACAGCGCCAGGGCAACATGCTGAGACCACAGATAGTCACATAATGGAGTGAGAATTAAATTACAGCCCCAATGGCTCAGCATGGGCTGCTGCGGGGGCCAGGCAAAGGCCCGGCCAAGGGAGCTCCTGAGAATCCAGGCTATAGGCCACAGTCAACAGTCCTGGCGGGTGACAGTCAGCTTCCACCCATCCTCATAGGGAAACCTCTCACCAAATCAAAGCTGGACTAGCTACAATCAGTCCTCTCTGTGACTTTTGCTTCTTTGTTGTTGCTCCCCAGTCCTATTAGCTGATGCCATGTAACGATCACATGTAGGTGAGCCCCATCGGAGTCAGAGGGACCAGTCCTAACATCCAGCAGACCCAGCTTCAGGAGCTGTTAGTCTTAAAAGCTGGCTGTGAGGCTTGCTCACTGGAGCTCGAGTCTTTACTCTGGTAACAGACTGTACTGGCTCATTCTCCATTTGCCCCTCAAGATCCATTTTCTGCGCTTCTCACCAAGCTCTGTCCTGGGAGGCTGACCTCTGTGGACTGCATCACTTTTCGAGCTTCCTTGTTCTCTGGCTTCTGAGCGGGTACAGCCAATGGGAAGCAGCGAGAGATCAGGGTATTGATTCCACTTTCCCCCTCCCAGCTCCCTCCCTGCCCAACCACGCTTTGGCAGTGGCTACACTCCTCTACCTGCTGCCACTGCTCCAGCTCCTCCACTGGGCTCCAATAATACCAGTCCCTCCCTGCTTCTCCAGAGCTAGGGATGGTAAAGGCTTCCCACTCTAGCCAGTCCCTGAGTGCTCCACTGCCCCGAGTGGTTCCCTTAACTCTACTCACTCCTCTGTCAACAGTCCCTGCATTAAATCCATATCCCAACTCCTCCGAGTGGGCCGTGTGTCTCCTGCTAGGACCTCACTGGTATGGGGACTCATTCTGCTCTGTCCCTTGGGTGGGGCTGAAGGCTTGGTTCCAGCCTGCTGACTGGCCTCCTCTGGTTGCTAAACAGTGCTAACTTCAGGACTCCCCATCACTGTGCTCCCCGTTTTAGAGAGATTCCCTGCCAGACCCCTTGCTGTGCTGCCCTTCCAGTCCCAAGTATTGTGTACCAGACCATCCCCCTGCTCAGCCTCTGGTTGGCTAAAGCCTATAGTCCTATTCCTTTTTTTTTTTTTTGGTCCATCCCTGCTTGCGTTCACTGCAGTTAATCAAGCTAGAGAAGGTGTCCCAAATCTCCACCCCTACCATCTATTCTATCCATTAACGCTGATGCAGCCAGAGCTGGTGTTGAATCTAGTACTGAGACCTGCTCACATTTCATCAGCTAAGCAGTCGCTTTTCATTTTTCAGTAAGATCCCCAGTTCAGGGAAGTGACCCTGCTGAGGACAACATTCAGCCCAAGAGTAAAGATACCCAGGTTCTGAGTGAAGGCTGGTGCTGGTAACTTCTGAAGAGGTGTTCGTGGTACCCCTGGAACTTCAGTCAGAGTCCACTCATACACTGGAGGAAGCATGCAGCTGCCTGACTGCTGGCCTCCGCCTGGGCCATGCTTCCACACAGGAGCTCAGCCTCCCATTCCGTGTTCTCAGCAGAACTTTGATCTGTCTTATCACATTCAAGGCTGGGTCACTGTCACAACCTGGTGGGTCTTGTCCTAAAGTCCCACATACAATTTTTTCGCTACAGCAGACTCCCTAAGAATTGGCAATCCCCAAAGCTCTGAGAGGTTTTCTTTGCCCAAGTGGGCCCCACACACCTACACATCTGGTCCTACTTCTCTACCACTTCCTCTTCCATAACCATCTTGGCCTCTTCTAGCTTAACCACCTTCTTGTCAGTTCCCTGCCGTGGGTGAAAGCTCAACAATAACAGAGGAGCAAGGGTGCAGAGAAGGCAGTGCCACAAGCCAGGCCCCCAGTTCAGACCAAGAAAAATCAAGAGTGATTGGTTGCTTCAAGGGTAGCTGGTTGCTAAGACAGCATATACCGCCCAGGATGCCCTTGGTGGCCCAGCTGCTGGGAGACCCCTTCGGGGATTGCCTCAGCTACAGAGCTGTCTCAGCTGCAAAGAGCCATGCCACCCCTTTCTAAACTAACCCATAGGGATGAAGTTCAGGCCACTTTGGCCCAACTCAGGACAGCTCTGAAAGGCCATTCTAGCTTCAGAGTTCCCTATGGGCCAGCCAAGGCTGTCTCTGGACCTGCACTGAAGCTCAACTTCTCCCTCTGCCCACTCCTATGTCCCTCCCCTCCCTTCCACAGGTATTGATCCCAAGGACACTCCCAAATAAATACCCTGCACACTAAACTCCAGCTGCTTCCTGGAGAACCCAACCTGTGACAGGCTCTGACCCAGAGTGTCTCGGGGCATTATTAGATATTAACATTTAAGTACACTTATTTGGTTCAGGAGATACTATACTTTATCACTCATTCTACTGTCTGAACTATGCAATAGTATGCTCAACCCATTCACACTAAATATTTTCACAGGCTTACTGGTAACTTTCCCAAGCTATCTTATACCCTCTTTAATGAAATGATAACAAGCTTAGGAGTACCAGAGTGCTTCAGACTCTGGAATTTAGTTCTCATTATTGGTTAAATTGATCAGGTACCATTCTATAACTATGTTCTTCCCCCCCTCCTTTTTTTTTTTAAACTGGCTGAAAAAGAATGGCCCTGTCCAAATGTCTCCCGCAGACTGAACTGCTTCTAGGCTTCGTCATCAGAATTGATAAGAGACCCTAAGAGTAAAGTTCTTCTTACCATAAGTGAGTAACAACTGGAAGAACTGACTTGCTGCTAAAGCACAGGCCCTTTCTGATGCTACATTCCTGTTCTGTAGCTGTTCTAACTCTTACGTTTAAGGATAGAATAACTGATCTATCTTGGAAGTTGACTGTTCAAGGCCCAGGCTCACCCCCCACCCCAAATTGAGGACGTAAGACATCTCCATTTTACGAACAATGGTAATAGCTAACATTTAAGCCATTACTATGGGACAGGTACTGTGATAAGTGTCTCACGTGTATTGATTCAATCCTTACAAGAAACCTGACAGAAGCACTACTCATCTCCATTTTTGAGATGGGGCAATTTGAAAGGTTGTATAACTTACATACAGTCACCCTGTTAGTCAATAATAGAGCTAAGGATTTGAGTTCAGCTTCATGTGATTCCAGATCTTCTGCTCCACACTGTCTCTCTAAAGAACCTGAGGTCCATGGCTCAGTAACTGCCCCAGTTGACAGAGTAGGTAAGAGATGAAATGGGGGAGGGGTGGCTAAAGGGAAAGTGGATCTTTGGCCTGTCCACGCAGTGACTCCTCTTCCAATGTGTGGGTGGTAATCCTTTTGTAGGTCCTTAAATCAATTTAATGGGTAATGAACTATATTCAAAAGAAAGAAAGAAAGAAAGAAGGTGGGAGGAGAGAAAAGAAAAGAGAAAGGAAAGAAAAAAATCATATATCATCACACGTAGTTAGAACAGTATTGTTTCATGAAACGTTTGTGCCATTGTACATGCGCATGCTCGGCTGCTATGGAGAAATGTCTTTCTTACTGTAGGCTGTAGTACCAAAAGGTAATTAAACTTTATTCAAGCTCAACAGTCATCAGGAAGAGAAAAATTCAAGTAATAAGATACCACTTGTTTTCAGAGGCAAAAATGTAAAAATAATTTGAATGCCTATCAATAGAGAAATGGATGAATTAATTATTTCATATTCATACTATAGTATTAAAGAATGGCTTAGGTCTACACATATGAAACTAGAGAAATGTCCCATGATGTACTATTAAGAGACACACTGCAGGTAAATAAATGCATGTGGTATGATTATATTTTTGTGCATTAAATGATGAAACCCCAAACACATAGGTAAACATTTGGGTGGTGGATTGGGTGGAATAGAGAAGGAGGAAGTAAGGGAAAAAATAACAAAGGCAGTTGCTAACTAGCAAAAATAGTATGTGTATCATTTAGGATCCCAGAAGAAATAGAGGACATATGCAAACTGTATAAACTGAGAAGAGTTTAATAAAGAGACTGTTTACAAAGTTGCGGGAAGTGTTTAGGAAAAGCAACAAGGGATCCTCCAGACTCTCAGGGACTGCAGCAACAGGGAGCCATTACCACCACCTGGGGCTGAAGGGGCATGTGCGGGTGGCCACCAGAACCGGGAGTAGGCAGCTATATGGACAGAACCTCCAGACAGGTAGTGTGGACCTTGGGAGGAGGAGGCAGTCTGTCTATTGTGACTATCAGGGAAGGAGATGATTTCTTTCTCCTCCCACCTGCCACTCTCCTGCTGGTGCATCCCACTGGCTCCCCAAACTGGAGGCCAAAAGGGCTAGGGGTTCCATTGATGAAGCCCACAAAGATCAGCTGTCTAGGACTCAGAGCAGGGTAGAGGGGGTTGGAGAAAAGTCCCAATGGGACAAATGGATGATATCCAACACAGAATACTATATAACATTAAATGAAAAGGTAGAATATAAACTCCATCTATCACTGTTCTTTTTACACGTAAAAATTACATATTTGCATGGATAAGAATTTAAAAGTTACCAAATGACAGTATTTATTTGTTTTTGTGATAGTATCTTGGACTTCAGGTAATTAAATCCAATATCTTCAATAACAATTATATTTAAATGATTTTTTTCCTTTTTCATACTTTGCAGTATAACAGACCTGACTTAAAATTCTAACTGTACCATACACTGGCTGTTCCTCTAACTTCCTCATCTCTAAAATGGTAATAATAAAAGTACCCTCAGAAAGCTGCTCTGAGGATTAAATGAGCGAATGGATTTTGAGGTCTTAGAACAGTGCTTTAGGTGTTTGCTGTTGTTATGGTAACGATGGGTCGGCAAGAGCCTCCTAAGGGGTCTACTTGTCTCCTTGTCCTCTCTCCAATCTACCCACCACCAAACCACAGCAAGCTCCCTTTAAAGGACATATTTTATCGTGTCACTCTCTTCCTTGAAATTTGTCCATGGCCTCCAGACTTTGTAGGACGATGTTCAAACCTCACCCGTACAGGTATCTCCAGCCTCATCCGTCTCCACTCCTCCCTTTGCGCCTCCATCCCAGCCACACCAATTCTTTCCAGGTCTGCACAAGAGCCATGCTGTCCCATGCCCTATGGCCTCTGTTGGGAATGCCTTTGGGCATATCATGCCACTTTTCCTACCTAACTCTACTGTTCATCATTGAAATTTCAAGCATCACCTCCCCTAATAATTTCCTGTCCTCCCACGACCCTCCTCAAGGTAGCAATAATGACTGTCTCTGGACCCCAGCGCAGAGCATAGAACCTGCTGAGACAGAAGGATACTTAGACATGATTTGTCTGAGAATTAAATTTATAAATGAATGAGTTAAGTAACTGCCCCAAAGTCACTCAGCTAAGTAAGTGGCAGAGCCAGAATTCAACCCCAGCTCTGTTCCACTCCGAAGGCCACCAGTGTCTCCCAATCATCTGGAAGTTCTAAGGCTGTCTGACACTCCAGAATAGCTGCATGCCTGAGGGAACTCCCCAAGGGCACTAGACCAGTTCAGGCCAGAATGAGCTGGTCAGCAGAGACCGGGAGGAATAAATGCCTCCATTCTGGGAGTATCAACCACATGACATTTGCTTTATCAAGGGACTTTCCCAAGAAAATCACTTTCTGGAGCATGTTAAAATATAAACAAACCACCACCCACCCACCCACTCCTTAAAGACAATTGGTCCAAAGAGATCTTAGAGAATTCAGACAATTCCACAACGTTGAGAGCATCATCTGAGCACATGAACTCTGTTTTCCCTAAGCAAGCATTTTTCTACTGGATTTTTATTTTAAATTTGGCCTCATTATGAAATATGCATCTCCATAACATATTGTTTCACCCAAGGCAAACCTGTGTGCACAGTCACAAACACACTGGGGATTCCTGACATACGCACTATTTGAGATTTGCTCTTGTAGCTTATGATGATATTACCAGAATCCCTTGATAACAGTGTTTATATCTATTTATAACTGTAACCTATTATCCTATTTTCCATATAATTGGATGCGACTTCGGTTAAAAAACATTCAGCTGCATAAGAAAAATCAAGCTCTCATACAGCAGATGTTCGCTCTGCATGGAAAGTGAATTAGCCTTTAACACGAATACCCAGAAATACACAGTGCTCTTTCCAAAAGCACTGATGTGAATATTTTACATTGAAAAAGAATTTTAATATAAAGGATATTAGAAATGCAACGGAGGTAGCCACGGCTGGTTTTTAAAACAGGTATTAATTTTACCTCTTTATCATACGATACTGCTTCCAATTCGGGCATCAGATTCACTCTCCAGTTCAGGGCACAGAAAAGTGACTCATAATTTATTTGTTTTTCACTGTCTTCAAACCTAAAAATATAATTATAATGTATGATTTGACTCCATCTGCAGAATTCAGGACCAAAATGTCAGCTTAAATCCACCATGAAAACATAATATTAGATGTGCTTCAATACTGATATTTTTCTTACTTCTTATTACCTTACTATCTGTTTCTAACCCTCCAGAATATAAACTCTTTGAGAGCAGAGACCTCACACACCTAATTCACTAAAGTATCCCCAGGACCTAGATCAGTGCTGACACGTAGTAGGTATTCAACAAATATTTGTTGCAGTTGCCATAGAAACAAATTAATTTATTCAGCAGCTAAGACCATTGTTATATTTTGCTAACAGCATTGAAGTTCTTAGTTTAACAGGTTGATACTATATGTCAGTATAGTTTTTAAAGCGTCTTTATTTTTCTTAAATTGTATGCCTTTTAAACCTGTAAAGCAAGCCTAGATTCATTTTGTCTACTAATATATTTTTAGGAAAAATAAAAGGCACTTTTATCATTCATCATGTAGTCATTAAAAGGGGTTATGCAGATCCATATATGTTGTCATGGAAATGTGTTAGTAATATATTGTTCAGTGAAATGGAGGTTATAAAATAGAATGTAGAGTTATGATCTTACTTTAGGTTTATATTTGTACAAAATGGCATTTAAAAAGTCTAGTAATAATACACAGAATTATTAAGAACAGCTATCTCTGGCAAGAGAGATTATAATTTTTGCTTTTGCTTTAGACTTTTCTGCATCATCTGAATTGTTTTAAATCTATAATCAGAAAAACTTAAGCTCATTTTCATTTTGAAAACAACAACAACAACAACAATAAATGATTATCCTGCACCATAAAACTATAGGTCAAAAATAACTAATCCGTGAGGGTGAGTCCAAAATTACCCACACTCCCATTACATTAACACTTCTGTTGGCTGCACTGTCTTATCAGCGCTTTCCATTCAAGGCTACCGTCTCCCCAGTCACTGCTGTGCAGGTGTGAACATGTTACATCAGTTCATTTGTAACTGTGGTGGCAGCAAAAATGGATGCCCCACTTGTGATGTGCACGAAAGAAGAGCAGCACGTAGTGATTCTTTTTTTGTGGTCTGAGGATGTGCCCATCCGCACACTTCTGCCCACACGGTCAACACTCTGCAGAAACTTCATTTTGAGGTATTAAAGCATCCTCCCTATAGTCCTGATCTTGCTCCATCGGACTTTCATCTGTTTGGTCCCCTCAAAGCAGCCCTACAAGGACAAAGATTCACTTCTGATGATGAAGTGAAGACAGTGGTGCATTCGTGACTTGCAGCTCAGCTGAAAACATTTTTCATGAGGGAATACGAAAGCTTGTTGACAGACAGACAAAGTGTACTGAAAAGCAAGGAGAGTATGCCAAAAAATGATGTATCTGTCTTTTCTAGAAGTTAATTAAAATAAATTCTACGGCCAGAGTGCAGATTATTTTTGACTCACCCTCGTATTTGACTACTATTTCCAAATTATGGACATTGACATAAATCTATCCTTAACCATAATAGAGTTTTGGCCATTAAGACCCCCAAATTTCAAGACAATTGCTATAATGACCTAAACACAAAGAAAATACTTCTTATTGTAATACCTCAATGCTACCAATTCTGAATTTGAGCACATCTGCCAATTTCTAAGGCTAAATATATACTGGTTATGTAACACAATTTTTTGAAGAAGAAGACAAAGGTGGTCACTAAGGCATTGTTCTAAGCACCCTGTTCCAGGCTCCTGCCCTTCTCTCAGGACTTCTAACTCAACACACCCCTCCAACCAGCAAGTGAGGTGCGCAAGTTACTACTGCAAGGATGAAGAGAGGATAATTAATTATAAGAAAACTCAGTGATAACAGAAGCAGGAAAAAAAAACATACTCGTAATCAGTCGAAAGGCTTTTTCTCTTTTTTTCCTCAAAGCATTAAGAAAATAATAGCTCATATTTATAAACTAATAAAAATTAGCAGCAATAAATTAGATGTTGTAAGATGAAGTTACATAGACTCATCAACCTAAACAAAGTAGAATAAACAGAGTGATCAGAAAAGGGGAAAAGGAATTCAGTAATTCTTTTGTATACATTTTCTTTGGCCAAGGATTCTGGGATACAAGTCCAATATGCTGCCCCCTACCACTGTTTATCCTTTGACTTTTGGCTCACTCGTCATTTGAACTCCTTGAAAGGACATGTTCTGTTTATGGAAATATTTGTAGCCAAAATGCAGGACCATCATGTCTTTTATTTGTGTGTGTTTGGGGAGAAGAACTAAAACTCAATCAGTTAAAGATATTTTCTAAGAAACTTTCCTTTAGCATGGTGCCTTGAAGAAAAAGTGTTCCCTAATACTCTGAGTAAGAGCTGAGGTCAGAGAATGAGATCATGGAGGGCCTCTGACTTTCATACTAAGGACAACTAAGAGCCACTGGAGTATATTGTACAGAACAGTTACCAGATCTGAGTTATATTTTCTGAAGATCACTCTAGCTGATATATTGTGTAGGGGCAAGGCCAAAGGGGCAAGGGCAGTTAGCAGTCTTCTGCAGTAATCCAGACAAGACGTAATGGTGGCTTAGATGACAGTGGTGACCGTGGAGGGAGGGCAGTGAGGAGTGGCGAAGCCTGAATATATTTTGATTGTAGGAGTCCTGAAGGATTGTATATAGTGTAGAGGGGAGGCGAGGAGGAGAATGAATAGGAATGGATGCAGGACAACTCCCAGGGTTTTGGTTGAGCAACTGGAAAAACAGAGCTACCTGAACTGAGACGGGAAAGACCGCAGGAGCTACAGGTTGGGAGAAAAGACAGGGAGTCTGGTTTTGGATGTGTTACATTTTGATGGGAAGTTGGGAATATGAGTCTGACGTTCAGGGAACATATTCAAGTTAGAGATAGAAATGTGGGAGTTATTAGCATATAGATGATATTTAAAGCCACCAGACTGTAAGACTGACTGAAATCACCAATGAAAGAAGTTTCTTTATCTGTTCCTACAATACAGAATTTAATTGTTGGTAAATTCCCATTATCTCAATGATAGGAGGTACATATTGAGTCCTAGAGGTTTCAGAAGTATAAAATCCCAGTAACTTGGGAACCAGTCAAAAGACTACCAAACAGATGTAGAATTACATCTGATATCACCCCTCATACACAGTCCACTAACCAGTCCTGTAGGTTCTACAACCATAGCATATCACAAGTCTCTTTTTCTCCATCTTTTCTACTATTCACTAACTCTAAGCCACCATCACCTTTCATCTGGATTACAGGAATAGCTTTTGAATCTCGGTCTTGCTGCTTCTACTCCTACCTTCCACCAGAATGCTGCAAACCACCCTCCACCAGAACGATCTTTCTAAAACATGGATTCGATCAATTACTTCTTTGTTTACAACTCTGCGATGACTTTCACATCCACTAGAATGCAAGCTGAACTCCTTACCAGGGTTTATAAAACCCCACATAATCTGGTCCCTGCTGACCTCTCTACTCTTCTCTGCAAACTCTCTCCCTGTTCACAGTGTTCCAGGTATACCAGCTTTCTTCTTGCTCTCTGAGCATACCAAGGTTGTTCCCAGCAATGCAAGGCATTTGCACCTCTGGTTCCTTTGTCTGGAGAGTCTCAATTCAAACAACGCTTCCTCAGAAAGGCCTTCCTGCAGTGCCTCTTATGTAACTGAGTCTTGATGCCTAAATCTGCCTTTGCCTTGGATAATGGCACTGGACGGTAGAGGAAAACTTCTGGAAGTCACCACTGGAAGTCCTATTATCAGACCTCCTTACCCATCCGTCTGATATTTACTCGTGCTCACCTGTTAACCCTGGGCCCCCAGCACTTTTCCTTGCCCAACTCATGATATGTCAGACTCAACACATCTAACCATTTACCCATCTCAAAAGCTATTCGGGAAGGATATTCCTGAATCGAACGATATTCAGGAAGGATCAAAAGCTGTAAATGAAAGCATGCACAGCTTAGAAATGATGTATAGAATCTTTTTGAGGAAAAATGAAAGATTTATTCTTTCCAAAGTCCCAAAGCCAGGCCTCAGGGAAGAGTTGAGCTAATGTGGTAAAATACTCCAAGTTTCTCTTTTCCGTTCTCTCTTGGAGGATTTCAATGGATATGGGAATCCCCCTAAAAGGAGCGAGGGAGGAAAGAACAAAGAATCTTTCAATTAAAAGGGATAAAATTAGCCAATGCTTCTTGGAAGACTTCTTTGCTCTTGGGAAGCGGATAGAGTTGCAGTAAATCACAATGGGTCACTCGCAAATATTTATCTGCCTTTCCCACCAAAATCTCACTAAAATGACAATAAAGAAAGAAAAATAGGTAATAACCCCTAATGACAAACATAGCTGGAAAAAAAAGGCAACAGTGGACAAGAAATTTCAAAAAATCTTTTGCAAGATGGAAATCAGACCGAGAACTGGTAACTGACTTGGCAGAGCTGAGCAAGGGAAGCTGAACTCGAAATGTCCATGGCAGAGACAAGGGGGCACTAAGAGATTAGCCAGTGTGGCCCACAAAACTCCTGAGAGGCTCAGTGATTACAGACTCCAGGTGCCAATAAAGGCAGGGATACAGTGGGGTCTGGAAAACAAGGAATGTTTGAAAGCCTAAATAAAGCAAGAGCAACTGAACCCTCAAGTATCTCCTTGTACACTGTACTCTTCCCCGTAGGGGAGTGAGGCTTGTTCTCTAGAGAAATTTAACAAAAGCAGCTCTAGTCTTGGGGAGATGAAGCATAATGGAGGGCAGAGAAGAACATCACACACTGAACTTGGGTCTCTCAGCCCCCTTCCTTCCCCCTTCCTGTTTCCAGAACACCAGTGGCCATACTTAAATTCTCCTCCTTTCCCCTATCCCACCCTCCCTCCTACCCCACAGGAGAAAATAGGATTCTTCTCTCAATACCCTGAATGGCTCCAAATTGTGGTTTCTGGGGATTCCCTAATGAAAATGCAGGCTAGGAGACAACTCATGCAGTGAAACCCACTAATCAACAAGACCCACCCCTAAAAGCTTCCAACATTAAGGATAGAATTCAAAACAGCAACAGAAAAAAAAAAAGGTATCAAGCAACAAAGATAATTCAGGTAGCAGAGGGAAAGATGTAAGATAAGAGGATATATTACACCCACAAAAAAAAAGAACAGAAGACTACAAAAAAAAAAAAAAGGAACGAAAAGAGTGCTCTTGCAATAAAAAACACGATAGTAGTAAACAGATGCAGTAGAAGGGATGGAATGTAAACCTGAGGAAACCCCTTAGTAAGGAAATCAAAATGACAAATAGAAACTGGGGAGAGAAAAGATCCAAATTCAAGAGAGCCAAAATCTTAATGATAGGACTTCTCACAAGAGAAAAATAAAAATGGAGGGGAGGAAATTATCTAAAAATTAATGGAAAATTTCTCAAAGCCAAAGGACAGAGTCTCCAGACCGGAGGGGCCCATGAACTGTTAAGCGCAATGAATCTATACACACACACACACACACATCCACCCACAAGCCCCACTGTGAACTTCCAGAACACCACGAATAAAGAAACGATCCTAAGAGCATCCAGAAAGCACACCAGTAATGGGAATCAATATTATGCTAAATTCTCAAGCATCATAACAGGAAGTTAGTAGTAGTATCTAAAATGAGAAATCCAGAAATAGCAGTACATACATGCTATTTAAAGGTCTGCAGAAACAGCTAGAAGGACTGAAAGACTGCTTCTTGAGAACGGGTCTGGGAGGTGGGGAGACATGTGGCTGGAAACTGCTGTTGTTGGAATAAGCGTTTCAAAATGATTTTCTTTTCTTTTCTTTTTTACTATAAGCATGTATCAGTTTGACATAAATAAAAAATGTAAGAAGTGTAAAAAGCAGACAAGAGACCTTGAAGCATGTTTTCCAAGGTAGTAAACTCATACAAGTCAGACTTGGAAAGGCAGGAGTACCACTCAAGAGCCTGTGGATGAGGAAATCGTCTCCTGGTTTTCCTCCCTGCTCCCAAACTCAGCACAGAGCTTCCTCCCCTGGACCACTGATCTAGTGAGATTTTTCACGCCCTCATTTGCTACTATACACTATATCTGCTATATACTACTGTTAGATGAGGTTGTGAGAGAGGAAAGACTAGGATACAAAGGAGTGCTGCAGTTCTAAAAACAGTCCAGGCTGGAGGAGAAGGAGACGAGAGGGAGCAGTTTAGAGACGGAGAAAGGCTTGACTATTAGGGGAGTGAGGACAAGTAGGTCAATTTCCCCTGAACAGTATCTCCCCAGCCGTCCTCCCTGCTTCATGACTACAGGTCATCATTCACCAAATCTTATCCATCCTTTCAAAATATTTTGGAAAAGCCTATGAATCGTATAGAGAATGGATCTCCTTACTTCTGGGTCATGCTGTTATGATCAAAAATGTTAGCAAGCTGGTTGTCCACCTGAATCCCCTACTTCGCTCCTCGCTAAATGACATTTGACTCTTACTAAGACTCTGATTCATGGTCAAAGGACAAAGATTTGCCACTCTGGAGGAAATTCCTTTGAAAAGGCTGTGAAGGCAATTCCAAAGAAGAGCTTTCTATGGCGACATTGTTGGAATCAGCACACAGCCGTCCAGGGTGACTGCCCTAAAGGGCAACACTAATTCTGGCTTTTAAGTGTGTCTGTGCTTGTTAAAAAGTCAGCCTCCTTACTTTAAAGTCCCAGCTCACAGTGCTAAAGTGTTTTCCTAAAACCTCCATAAATTCTTCTTTCCCTTTGATACTCGGGCAAGCCACCATTTCCTTCCCTACACAAACTAAAGCACATGTTTGTGGAAGAAGAGGAAGGGAAGGCAGTGTCTCTGGATCCCCTCCAGATAATAATAATGAACCCCAAGCAGGCTTCCCAATGCCTTGCTAGGTGGGAGTTCTTAGAAGTGGGTCTAATGTGTCATTTGACAGGTGCTCTTGGTCTCCCTCCCAAAAATGATGAATGGCTTGAAAACCACAGAAGCCATCCATCTCCTTGCCGCAGGGAATAATCCTGATCTGCTTTATTTCCACCATCTGTGGAGGTAACAGGCGCAGCAGCAGCTGTATTCTGCTGAAGAGTAACGTGGGTTCCCCTCTGCTGCAAAGGCCATCTCATAACCTAGGGGAACGGGCTGGCAGCAGGACCAGGGCTGAAAGGGAGGGAAGGTAGTGAAGACATATTTTTGACTTGGTCGTGTTTGGTTTCAGTTCATTATCCAACAAACCCAGGGGTGCACAATGAAACACGTGGTGAGAGTCTTAAAGACCAGAGACTTGAGAAAAAAAGTGGAGCTCTGGGCCACCATGCCGGTTGGTCACAAAAACGTAGGAGTTGGCAAGATGGCACTGCCCAAGTTGCCAACGAGTTAACTCCTGTGATCTTGAATCACCAGGCCTCTAAATTCTGATTGTGAGCCCAGCACAGATCTCCTTAGGGACCAAATCACCTTATATTTGAAAAGGTAGAAAGCGTGTGTGTGCGTGTGTGTGAGACAGACAGACAGAGATAAGGAGAGGGAGAGAAGAGGGTTTCTCTCTGAAAACTTCCCAGAACACCAAGCATTCTGCAACATTAGGAAGCACATGGCCAACCCTTGCCCCTCAGCTTCACTGCCACATTTGGTTGGGTGAAATCACTTGAGCCCCAACCATGCCTCTGGGAGGGGGGCAGGGGGAGAGGTTGGGTAGAGTAAATGAGATGATTTTAAAGCCCTGTTAACTTTTTCCATTTTAACTGATATTTCTGGATGAGGCACCAGCTCTCTTGGGAGGCCAGTTCTAAGGCATTCCATGGAGCCCAGAGCCAGCTGTAATAGACTAGCTTGGGGCAGAGCTGCTGGGGAAAGAGCCGCACTTGAATTTCCAGCTATTCCAAGTCCCGATTCGGAAGGCCACAATTAGGGGAGGAGGCTGCCTCTTTACTCCCCAGTCCCACCAGGAACACAGAATGGAATAACCTCAGAATACTCTCTACCTCTTATGGTTTGAGAACCAGAATTTCTTGCTTACTAGTACTGAGCAAATATTAATACCCAAATGAAGGCTGAGAGGGGTTGAGTTACCTGGGCAGAAGGCAGCAGGGTTGGACTTCAGAAGCAGCTCTGACAGAAATCAAGCCCATGTGTTTCTCCCCTCTGCCCAGTGTACCAGTACAGGACAAGTCTCTGGGACTGCAAAGGTGAATGAGGTATCATCCCTACCCCTAGGAGATCAGATAGAAACAAAGGTTTAGGGTGTCTTGGGGAGTTGTCGTTTTAATTCCGTTAGAGACTCATTTGGGGCTGAAGCAAGCTCTTTGAGTGAGAGAGCCTCCTTATACCTCAATGTTTGCACTTATGAAAGGAGCTATCATGCCTACCATCAACTAAAATGTACCTTTTAATGTGTGCAGAGATTTACAGACTATTTTAGGGCCCTAGGCACGATGTCAATCCAGAGTGTCACTCCTATTATGAATGGGTAATAGCTACCACTACATCCAACATTTAAGTCTGATGCTCTGTGCATTAGTGAAATGACTTCGTTTGGTAAGTAAGGGGACCTCATACTAGCTACCACAGCACAAACGGACAGGGGCTGGGGTAACCAGGTGTGAAAAGATTCTGAAGTCCTGATTCCAGCAGGAGTTGTGTTCGTAAGGAAAAGACCTACCTAAAACACAAGAAAAATGGAAATGGAGTAGCAGGGAAATCTTCACACCCAGACTCAGGGTCAGGAGAAAGACACGGGTAACAATCCGAACCGGATGAAAGAAAGCATCCGAATCTTTAGCCATATAGTTTTGCATCTCCTGATCTGAATTCACATAGCAGCAGGGCTCTAGGGCTGCTCGACCACTGCCCAGCTCCATCCCAGGCAGGTAAAACTGCCACTGGGCAGAATATGCACTGAACCAAGTCAACAAACTCCGGGTCTGTCTCCCACGGGAGACTGCAGACGTCAGAGGGGCTCTGGCTTAGCGTGCCACAGGAGGGCTGTGTAGAAAGAGAGTCTGGTCAAGGCTCTGGAAAGCCCTGTGGAGTCTGTGGGGAACAATAAGAATGCAGAATATAAATGTAAGCTGCAGGCTGATGGGCCCATTAGGAATTAGGGAGTCTTTGAAAGGAATCTGCGGAGATGATGCAAAACACCAAGCATGTGACCCAAATCGTGGCAGGGCATATTGGAGGGAGAGGGGAATGGGAATGAGACATTTTCTAATCTGATTAGTCTGAAGTTTCCCCTGAGTGTGGAGAAGGGTCAGTGCACAATTAGAGGCAAAGTTAGACTGAACATGGTCTGCTTAGCGGCTCAGAGGGATGACCTCCTCCGAGCCAAGCTGGGCTCGGAGGCGGATGTGATCTGAGACTGAGCCGGCTTCGCAGCAAGTTGGGGAATCGTCTTTCTGCCTTTAATGTCAAATCGTCAAGGCAAAGACAAAACAGTCTGCTGAGAGGATGAGAGGATGATGACTTGGTGGCCTCAGTGCTGGATAAGAAACATCTAGGCTCCCCAGAGGCCAGGCTCCCACATTACTGGACTTTCCAGGACAACTCATCCTCTAGGCCATCAAGAGATAATCTAATAAACATCCGCAGCTTCCTGACTAGAAGACAGCTTAATGTGTGAAAGGCATTCAGCTCCAACTGTTTGAAAACAAGGCTTCCTCTATGTAGAAGGACACGGGTCTCTTCCAATTCATTTCTAAGTCAGAGTGTGTGGTCTATGATCCCTGATGGAAACTTTTCTCCTAGTCCCCAATCAGTACTTAGTACCAGGTGCTATGGTACTGTGGAATTTATGTAGGTTATCTCAATTCACCCTGAGAACCACAAGGAAGTGGGTATTGTTATCTGATTCTACAGGGAAGGAATCTGGGGTTCAGGCAGGTCAAAAATCTTGCACAAGATTACACAGCTAGCAAGTAGATTCAAAGAATATAGGAGACAAGGTAGGGGTAAAACTGTCAAGATGTGACAACCCACTGCTTATTTTGAGGCAGTAAATCAAACACGTTGGAAGCAGGTCTCTGTATCTGAGTGGATCAAATGTCTAGTCACAAATCTTCATTACAAGGTAAGAGACAAAAAAAGAAACATAAATAGTGCTGTGAGAATCCTTAGGAGGAGATAATCACTGCCAGCCAAGCAAATCCAAGAGGGCTTCATGGATATGGTGCTATTTGAAATGGGTCTTAAATGAAGAACAAGCTTTCAGCGGGTGAAGAAAATCGGAAGCTAGTTCCTACTGAAGAGAAAGCAGGAGAAAATGCACAAACGTGGGAATGCAGGAGGTATACATGTGAAATGCTAAATGGACCATCTGGCTGGATTATTGGGAATGGGAAGAGGAGCTTTGGGAATGTGATAACTGTGGAGAAACCGGACTCCTAAGCCTGCCTATTCCATCTCAGGCCCTTTACACTGGGATGGCCTACGTATCCCTCATGCTGCTCCTAGCAAATAAAAGCAAATAGAACTGATGGTCTAAAAGATAACCCCAGGTCAATCCAATGCACATACACACACCCAACTGAACTGGCCTCTTCTTGATTCCCCTCCTGATACCTTGGACCCTAGTTCACCCACATGGAATTTAGTTTTGTCTACTTCCTTTTGTTTCTTTTTTTGTCTGGGATGAGGACTCCCCACTGCAGTCCCTGCTTGAGAATAATGCTCTAGTGACAACCCTAAGCCTCACAATGGAGAAGGGGGAGAAGGAGCTCAAAGCTGAGGAGTCTGGTCATTCCTTAGAGAACAAAGAAATGGTACAGAAGGCTTGTGAGTAGGAGAGTGACACTATGATAGTCTTACTCTTAGAAGGTGCTTAGCTGCTAGATGTAAAGATGGATTTAAAAATTTAGAGGCTGGTGGAAGAAAGACCAATGTGGAGGCCCTGCAACAGTCAAAAAGAAAGGTGGGTCAGAACAAGAGTGAACGTAGTGGCAATGGAGGGGAGAGAGCAGATGCAAGCAGTAGAAAGGAGGTAGCACTGTCAAGACATTCTTATCTACTGGCTATCTGTAGACAATAATTCAAAATGGTTAGAAGTAGATGTGCGTTTTAAAGGTTCAGGGGTTAAGTCACAGCTCTTCTTCTAGACTATGTGACTTTGGGCAAAATTTTATCTCTCTGGACCTCAGCATCCTCATGTAAGATAGGATAATAGCTCTGACCTCACCAAGTTGTTCTCACAAAGTAAATGAGGTAATGTCTTCAAAGCAATGATAACGATGCCTAGAACACAGCCCCAGATGTCAGAATTATCAAGATAAGTAAGTTAGAGGAGTGGCTGGAGTCATGCCATGGGAAGCATAAAAGATGACCCGAGTCTGGGTGGCTAGAAGGGTGGTGCCAGGAAGTTGAAAGTCAGGCTCAACACAAGAAGTGAGGTGTTTTAGAAAGCAGTTCACTGTGCTTTCCTTTTGCAACATCATAATCTCTGCACTTTACATCTAGTGTTCTAGCAGGACAGAACTCTGCTAATAACATGAGGTCCTCTTGCTGCATGTCTTTAGCCATTAGAAACTACTGCTTTGAAAAATCTGTCCTAAAGTTTACATCTAAGACTCTCATAACCAACGAAGTTGTACATTTTCATTTTGTCCCAGGAATCTGTGTGTATATAAGTATATCTTAATGTTAAAAAGATAAAATGAAAATTCATAATAGGCTCTCTAGCATTCAAAATCATGACTGACTTTTCCATCTCCACTTAAATGGAGGTGTGTCATCAGTAATATAATAAAAACAGTCAAGGGTAAATCAAGGGCAATTAAAGGCAGATGTAAAACCAGGAATAGCCTCTGAAACAAAAATATGCAGGACATTGTCCATGAGCGTGGAATTCTCACTTACCTGGACAGTAAGGATCCTAGAAGATCAGCACTCAAAGGTAATCTGGAGGACTTACACAGCCTTTTGATGTCTTTGCTGGGTAACACTTTTTTCCTGCATTAAAACAAAGTAAATGGGCTTTTATATACTTTGTGTCTCTTGAGTAACAATTACACTCTATAGGAAAAAAAATACAAATGTGTCCTAAAAGCGTGCACATGGAAATAAGTACGAAAACTGGTATTGGAATCACCGTACGGAAAAACAGTAATATTGCATTTCACCAACTTTTTTCCATTTCAGAAGTCACTAGATTCTGTCCTTACAAAGGCCTTTCCATTAAGACTCACATTCTTGGTTGGTGATAGTGCAGCCTATTAAGGCTGCAGCCACGAGTGTTGCTCTAAGTAATCGATCTGCATTCTTGACCACTAGTCAAAAATGGTTCTGATATTTGAAAACATCTCTTAACTTGACAGGCATCTAGAGCCTCCAACACAAGTATTATATGACTGAAGGGTGTTTTTCTAGTCTTTTCCTTGGACCCAAACCTTATAACCTAGAAGCCCCAACTGGGGCCTTAACGTTCACCTCAATTTTTTCTCAGAGAAGCCCAACAGTCATTTTCCCTAGCCTGCTGGGGGCACAGAAATGCTTGTCCAATGTTCTCACTCAGCCAGTGTTCTTCCAGGCATCAGGCAAAATTAGAACCAACAAGAAAGAAAGTGGGCTTCTTTCTTTGCAGTAGGTTATAAAATGATAAGAGAATGTTTATGTCTAGAACTAAAGCTTGTTGGATGTGGAAGAACCTCAGAGCTGTCTGATCAACTAGCCCCATTTTTCCCAAGAGGTGTTCCTTTAGTGAAGAAGGGTCGCACTTCTCACCCTGGGAAGGGGTACCAGCAGGGTGGAAAGCAAAGCCAGGGTCTTGCAAAGCTCAGGTCACACATCCTCCAGGAGGCTCAGAGAAGCTTAAAGATCCAAGGAAAAATACCATCTTTTTTTTTTAATTTTATTTATTTATTTATTATTTTGGGGGGGGTACAAAAAATACCATCTTTATAACAACTCAACAAGGGTGTATTATGGATTAGTTTAAAAAAAAAACAACACATTCACTATCAAGATAAACTATGGGACCTTCAAAGATATTTAGGGTATGCAGGTAGCCACTTGGGTGCACACCTCAGGTCTGGGATAAAGGAAGGGGTCATGGGGAAAAGAAATGGCAGTGGTCTGTAGTAAAATCAGAGTTAGATCTAAGGTTTCCTAACTCCAGATGAGTACTCCCTGCCGCCACACACACACTACATCAGGTCTGTGGGTAAGATGAACACCAAAACATATTAAGATGGGGCTCCAGTTGTTTGTAACAATGACTTAATAAAGCTCAATGCAAGCATGATAAAGGTATTACAAATAGATTATGCTGAGCTTCATTATTTTCAAGAAGAAATAATTTCAAAGAAATTTTACAGAAAGTTTACTTGCAAATCCTCTGTTCTGTGTATTATAAAAGTCACATTTATAAATCACCCTTATCACTAAAATAATGTAAAGAGACGACATCTCAGAATTAAACTTTCTAACATTGATTTACTATGTTTCAATTGAAAGCCTCTAGAAACCAATTAAAAGAAAATGCAAAGGGGCAGTCCTATTCTTTTGAAGATACAGGGCCTCCCCTATTCCATCAACAAGCAAAGCTCACCATCCATCACTATGAAATACATGTACCCAGATAATCTCCAAAAATGATTTAAGGTTGCTTTGCTACATAGTGGAGTATGAGGAGACATGCCAATTTTCTTTTTGCCCTTTATGATAAGATAAATTCTTTTCATTACTCAGGCTCACAGAAACACAAGTGATTTATTAGAATCAATAAAATAAAAGCTTACTTTTCTCGATCTTGGTATACACAGGTAGCAATGAGTCTTTCAAAATTCTCAAAATTATTTTTCTTGAGCTGTTCACGGGCCTGTGCAATTAGGGCATTCGAATCTGGACACAGGTCCTCAGGCACCCGGTAGTGACGCGCAATGGTTATAACTTCTTGGTCTGTGAGTTTCCCGACAGTTACACTCATTATTTCTCTGTAAAGAAAATGGAAAAACACTCAAGAAATTATCTCTAAGACTATTTTTACCTTTCTTTCTATTAAAAATACCCAAATCCCATTTTACAAAACTTTACCAACTGCCTAGAGACAGGTTATTATTTTTCTTTGATTTAATTTCTCTACTTCAGAGCAACAGGAAGGCACTCGTGCTACAATGGAAAACCATAAGCACAACAGCTTATAAATAAAATGGCGTTTTGCCCAGAGTCAAACTTCTATCAGATAACAGTCTACAACCGGGAAGTAAATTCTTAAAGTCCTCGAATGGTCAAAAATCCTGTGAACTAAATACATGATCTCATTGAATGCCTATTAATCTTACTTTACACAAAATAGTAACAGACTTGGGGTTCTGGTTTCCCAGGGTATAAAACTTATAAATCAGTAAGTTAGAAAGGTGTTTTGGAGATGGGGAAAGTGATTGTGCACATTTCTGTAATAAAAAGTAAAAACTGACACACCCTACCAGTGAGAGAAAAAAGTGAAAAGTGAAAAGAGCTATGTAAAGGTACAGCTGACTGGGTCTTTTAGAAGGCAAATGGCATTGAGATCATTTGGCAGAGCAAAAAACAAACAAACAAACAAAACAAAGAAAAAAACCCCAAATGACAGCAACATATTCACAATGAAGCCTCAAAGCCTCAAAGCCTGGCTGTCATGTCTTCAATATATTCTCTATATGAAAGCTATAAACCATGAGACAGGCATTAGAAAGAATTACATTAAAATGGTCAAAATGCAAACATAACGTTATGGTGGTTAAATGAATAAGCTTCCACCATCTAGAAAATCTACTTACTGGAAATAATTCAGTTCCCAAGAATCCCAAATAAATGACGGAATACAAGATTTTATTTGTTCTTCTGCTATAGAGTAGTTGTTTGGAATAATGGCTTTTAGTTCTTCTATATATTTCTTGTCATTTTCACTACCATTTAAGAGATCTAGAGGTTCTTCTGGTCAAGAATTTCCTTAGATAGAGTGCAGGAAAGCCCATAGCTGTGATGTTGGCCTACCTGAAGGACTTGTATTTCACCTACATCCACTTATTAGGGTCTCTGGGTTTTTTGTTTTATTTTGCTTTGCTTTTGCTTTTTTAATGGGAAATGAAGGCCAAATTCAATCAAGAGGACACCACCATCACAGCAAGTCAGTTTGGGTTAGACAATCAACCAATAACATTGACCAGGGGCTCACTGTCTGGAGAACACTGTAGTCACTTTAGCATCTGAACTTTTCAGAGTCTATAACCTATTTGGGCTTCCAGGCATCCAGATGAACTCCCTAGCTACTAACTGGGAGGGCCACTTGAATGAACTGAATAGTAATAATAACCCTCGCCACTTGCTGAGTACTAGCTATATGCCAGGTCCTGTGCTGCTGGGTCCTTCTGGCATGGATCATCTCACCTGGCCCAGAAGGTAGATACTAGCAATAGCCCCATTTTACAGATGAAAACACTTGAGGCACAGAAATGTTAACTAATACACCCAATGTCACGAAGTCAGAATGCGAACCCCTGCAGTCTGGCTCCAGAGTCCACACTTCTGCATATTATTCTGTCCCTTTTTTGTTGGGACACAGAAGACAGAGTGACCGCATGGAGTGGGGCTCATTCAGGGAAAGCTGAAGGCAGTGGCTTTTGAGCTGATTTTTTAACAGCCCTCTCTATTCCCTTTCCTGTCCATGACCTCTGCTTTGAGCGCTATCACTAACTCGCATAAATAAGAGAAAGCAATTTCAGAAACCTTGAGTCACCAACCATCTCTGACAGAGGACCAAGTGACCACAGAGGAGCCACTCCAAGGAAAGCCCCTGGCTCATTTACTAGTCATGGAATAATCAGTCATGACACACGCACAAAACTGAAAACCATGCAACCATGAAAAGTAGGCTGTTGATTGATTGGTATTCATTGGTACCAAGACGTCCATGCTATGGTGATAAACGTAGTATGATCCCAATGAAACTAAAGATACTGGTACATAGTGATATATATATTCACAGAAAAAAAGACTGGAAGGAGACATGCCGAACATCCATAGCGTTATCTCTGATGCTGAGCTTTCTTTATATATAAATATAAGTGATCTTATTCCTGTATATAAAATGTCTGCTTTTTCTGAATTTTTATAATTATCAAATATTACTTGCATCCTCAGGAAAAAAAAAAAGTCATTTGAAATCTTTTCCTTTTTGAGGGTAGAAAACGGCGTAAAGAGGAAGAAGTGGCACGCTCCCAAGGACGACGGAAGAGTGTGTGCAGCAACAACTAGAAACTTTCCATGCACCTTTAAAACCTACTCTAGCGCCACCAGGTCATAAAAGTTTATTTTCCTTTCATTGGATAAACTGAAATTATCCTGGCCTCACTGCAGTGAAAATTTATATCTGCGGGGTTTCTGTATGTCTGGGTTTTAAAGAGCTCAGTATTCCACTGCTTTCCATGTCTTCATGTGAAGATTCCAAACAAGCTGCCCTACACTTGAAACCGCCCTCAGCCATGCAGGACACCAGGGGCCCCTGAGCGGCTGCCGGGGCAGCTGCTGTACCCACACGAGCCAGGTCCTGGCACCGGGGATCCCAATCAGGCAGTGCAAGCCTTGCCCTGCTAACCCCTTTGCCCTGTGTTTGCCACATGTCCCCTCTTTAGGACCCACCCCACCCTGTCACACTTTAATGGGCTTCACCAAGAATGAGGAATCTTTTCAAAAGTAGCACATTCCGTTTCTTCTTATGGTGGTGAAATGCACATAACACAAAATCTACCATTAGTGGCATTTACTGCATTCATGTTATGCAGCCACCACCTCTATCTGTTCCAAAATATTTTCATCACCCCAAAGAAGCAGTCACTCCAGTTTCTTCCTTGCCCCCAGCCCTCTCCCCACCTGGCCACCACTAATCTGCTTTCTGTCTCTGCAGACTACCAATCTGGATATTTCATATAAATGGAGTCATGCAATATGGTCTTTTGTGTCTGCTTTTCTCGCTTAGCATAGAGTTTGCATGTTCATACATGTTGCAGCAGGTATCAGTACTTCATTTCTTTTTATGGCTGAATAATAGTCCATTGTACGAAAGTACCACATTTTGCTTATCTATTCACGCAGCAGTGGACATCTGGGTTGTTTCGCCCTTTTTGGTTATTGGGAACGGTGCTGCTATGAACATTCATGTACAAGTTTTTGTTTGAATACTTGCTTTCAACTCTTTAGGTGTTCACACCTAGGAGCAGGATCGCTGGGTCACAAAGTAATTTTATGTTTAACTTATCGAGGACCCACCAAACTGTTTTCCACCTATTCCATTTTTGCTAGCAGCAGTCACGAAAACAAAGGTCCAACTTTCATCACACGTAGCCCTTTCTCACTTAAACCTTCAGAGTGAACCTCAAACATGACCTGAGAGCAAAATCTCATCTTGGTACTTCCTGCCCCATCATTTAAGGAAAATAAAAATGCACTTTAAAAAGCAGCTGTAATTTTATTGATCTCATATTTTGTTATTACTATTGTTCATCTTAAAGACTCAAATGGCAATCACCTTTGCCTTTACTCAACATTGCACTACGCTCCTGGCACTAATATTTTATATAGTTAATCTTATAAGGGATGCCGCCATGATTTTCTCTCCATTTTTGTAATTAAAGCCATAAGACTAAAAAAAAGCCAAACTGCTCAAGGGTATTTAGGTAACTACGCAGAATCCTGAAACATGAAATGCTGAACAGTTTTACAAGGCATAATTCCATTAAAGTCACCTGGTCAAGTAATGGTAAATCAAAACTTCATTTTAAAGCTCTGAATGTCCGGGTATTTTCTTACATATTGACTTGTTAAAGCGTAAACAATGTCTTTCGAGCAAACTAAAAAAATTTGTTTCAATGTAAACAAGAGCTCAAGAGTCCAAGCCTTGGGCCCTAAGGCTTACAAGAAAATCTGGCTGAGCCTAAATTAAACCAAGCAGCAATTGTAATGACAATTAGGTAGCACCCTTTGTCATCTCCTTCAATTTGATATTCAACAAATAAAATGTTTCACTTTCTCTAATCAGAAGCCAGGCACACCTGCTCACATCCTACAGTCCCTCAGGTTTTCTGTTACTCGTGGACCTAAGCTGCCCATACAGAGCAGAAAACCCTGCCTTCCCATAACTTATGTCCCAGCCTGGCATACTGCTGGACTAGTGTGTTGCCAGACAGCAGAGAATAGTAGAGACAGCTGGTAGAATATGTGTCAGAGGAAGAAGAAATGGAAAGATACAGCAAATGGAGCCAGTACAAACATCTGACTAGGTTTTGCTACCAGCCTAACTATAGTTCAAAACCATTTAAAGAGCTTTTCAGTGTCACTGGAGAACAAAGCCATTACATATGGCCACGTTGGCTGGGTACTGCCCACCTCTAGGGAGAACATTCCGACTTACAGTATAAAGTCACTCCGGGGGTGTCCCCTGCAGTAGCGTGATATGGTGGCCTCGCCAGACAAGCCAAGGAACTCCAGAGAAAAAAGAAAAAAAGAGGTCACCACAGACTATAAGAAAATCATCTTCCCCAGCCTGGGTCACAACCTGTTTGCAACTGGGAGGCAGTGTGGCTTAGTGGGGAAAATGTGAGCCTTCAAATTACACAGACCTGGATTAAAACTCCAGTGCCACGAATTTGCTAATAAATGGGAACTTTGGTAAATTTTTAACTTTTCTGAGGCTCTGTTCCTTATCTGTGAAATTGGACAAGACCACTTGCTTCACGGAATTTTATGTTACCGCAGGAGGCAGGATGATC
This sequence comes from Hippopotamus amphibius kiboko, assembly GCF_030028045.1. NCBI lineage: Eukaryota > Metazoa > Chordata > Mammalia > Artiodactyla > Hippopotamidae > Hippopotamus > Hippopotamus amphibius. The sequence goes on along the minus strand of NC_080203.1, from coordinate 97,412,991 downwards.
CTGTGAAAACGTAAGTCAGATCATATCATACCTCTGCTCAAACCCTCTTAAGGGCTTGCCATTTCTCCTGAAGTTGAACTCATGATGAAGTCTCATGATGGCCTACCAGGCCCGACATGATATGCCCCCTCTTCTGCTCTCTCTCTCAGACCTTGTCCCCTCTCTTTCTCTCTGCACCCACCATACCGCACTCCTTTGCTCTATCTCAAACATGGCAGTCACATTCCAACTTCAGAGCCTTTGCACCTGCTGTTCCCTCTATCTAGAGTACTCTTCCCCAAGACAGTTACACAGTTTGGTCCTTCATTCACTTCCTATAGGGCATCTTCATCTACTTGGTGTTATCTTCTCCATGAGGCCTTCTCTGACCATCTTTTTCAAAAGTGTGACCCCCTCCCCCTACAAGCCTGGCATTCCCTAACCCCTTTCTCTGCTTTCTTTTCCTCAGTGGCATTCATCATATGCCAACCTAGTACATCACTTATTTTCTTTTTCTGTATATCATCTTTATCCCCCCACTAGAAAGTAAGTTCTGCAAAGGGCAGGTTGTCTATTTTGTTCATCACTGAATCCCCAGCACCTTCAATAGCCCCTGACACACAGTAAGCACTCTATAATAAATGGTTTTCTGAAGAAATGAAAAATGAGGGTTAAGTTAGCAAGGTATGAAAAGCATTTAGCTTCCTATAGTGCCTGGAACTACATGAATGCTCAATAAACGAGAAATTTTTATTATTCTCATCATCCCACAATGGAGATAGTTTCATGTTGTATTAAACTGGAAGAGTTACTGCCTTTAAGCAAGTTTATCTTGGAAAAATGTGAGATGTCTTTGGTGAGTGAAATCATGGAATTTATCGCAGAATGTAAAAGAAAGATGGTACACTTGTTTTAATTAGTCAAATTCAGGATTTAAGTCTGAAGTGATAAAGTAATAAGCTCCAGGTGTGCCTTCCTTTATATAATGGATATATCTGAGATGCTGCACAAATGCTTAATTCTTAGAATTCAAATTAGATGCCCCCTTTCAATCTCTATTACATATAAAGATACTCTCTCTTCATTTTGGTCATTTTTAATTGGCAATGGCACCGAACACCTTAGCTTTAAATTCCTCTAATGTCTGTCAAGTTGTTAACGACAAGCAAACACACCGAACTCTGAAATAAGTTCTTTGGAAACTAAAGAATCTTTTGACAGTATAATAATTGCTGCCAAATTCCTCTGCTTTGTAAATTGATTTTTTGATGTATTTTCTCAAAGAGAAGTACATCTGCATTGAAAATCACTGAGCTTGTTTTCTTATTCCAAATACATGTAAGCAGCTTCTAGTTTTCTATTACTGTTCTAACCTTCACTTCACATCAAATACTATGGCTTTTCCTGTTTTGACATATAGTGGAATGTACATGGTAATTTTGATTTATTTAGTTCGAATTCCAGTATGTCTTGGTGCACTCGACTTTGGGGCTGTTTAAGTGTAGCCAAACAAAATGAGATGTTCTCATGCAGTTAACAGTAATTGCTGTATATTATTAACAATATTCTTCATAGGGGTACAATTTTAGAAACCCTTTAAAACGCTCACCTATAATTCTTCTATAATTGATACAATATGCATTTAAGCTAAGACAACAAGCTAAGACAACAGTGGCGGGGGCGGGGGGGGGGGTTGTTTTTAAAATCATGTCAAGATTTTTGCAGGAGTTTTGCATCCAGCAAATGGACGCCTGGATTATGGTGCTTAACTTGCCATGTGGGCAGAAAGGAATGAACATGCATTTCATTTACAAGCAAAGTGACTGTTTTCTGCCACCTTCCTTTTCATTAACACCCATCCTGTGTTCAGGGATTATTTGTCTCCAAGCAAACCTCACTCGTTTGGCTTTTTGTTTTTAACTCTTTCTCATTGGTGGCCAGATGTGATGTTTTAGAGGCCATGCTAAGCCCTGTGACAACTGGGGGGTCTTACCTGGAGGGTGACCTCATATAAGCCCACAGGTATTTACTGGTCTCATGATGGGCTGAAGACAAGACCAGATCTGTGCCCTCTGGTACTTAAAATCAACTTTGTAATTCAAGACTTGCTCATATCAGAACATAAACAAAATATAATCAGATTCTTAATTCTTTCTGAGCATGCACTTTAAAATATAAAATTTATTGGCTTTACTCCATTGTAAAAGGAAAACATTTCTAAATATAGAGAATTTGGATAATATATCAAAGCAAGAAAAAGAACCACATACACTCCCACCATCCAAATATAACCAAGTACTGTAATCAGGGACTTCCCTGGTGGCACAGTGGTTAAGAATTCACCTGCCAATGTAGGAGACACAGGTTTGATCCCTGGTCTGGGAAGATCCTATGTGCCGCGGGGCAACTAAGCCACATGTCGTGGAGCAACTAAGCCCATGCACCACAACTACTGAGCCTGTGCTCTAGAGCCTGCGAGCTACAACTATTGAAGCCCGCGTACCACAACAAAGTGTCGCACTCCCTTGCTGCCACTAGAGAAAGCCCGGGTGCAGCAACAAAGACCCAATGCAGCCAATAAATTAATTAATTAATTTAAAAAAACAAGTAATCATTCTGGTATACTTCCTCACACTCTTTTCTATGCATGGGTATCTAATTGTCTTTTTTCTTAATAGTTGTGAACAGATTTTATAGTCTGCTTTTTTCCTTTAACTAATACATTTCTTATCACATATTCTTCTGAAACCAAAATGCTAATCCACTTTTCTATTATTGGATATTTCGTGGGCTTTTTCAAATTTGTATATAAAATAATGTCATAATGTATGTATTTATGCATAAACATTTCTTTGTATTTAAAATTATTTCTGTTAGTGTCCCAGAAGCACAATTAGGTGGCCAAAAGAAAAGGACGTTTTGAAGGATCTTGAAACATTGTGTTAAATTGCTTTTACCTTCCCATTGGCAACAAGGGAGAGGTCACAGCAACAGATACTGTCATTTTTAAAAGTGTTTCCTAATTCATCAGGTAAAAATGATGTCTCATTTTAATCAACAAAGATTTGATTACTAATAAATTTGAACTTCTCTTCTTTGCTTGGAAATCATATTTCTTCTATAGTGTTCTGTCTGCCCCTGTCCCTTACCTATGCATTCATTCATTCATTCAACAAATACTAAATGAGTACTTACTCCATGTCGGGCCACATCAACTGATGGAAAATAATGGAAGAATGGACTAGATTTGACACCCAGCCCTCAATGCCTGCACTCTAGAGTTAATCACAGACCAAGAGGAAAGCCAAGTCAACAAAGTAGAAAAAGGGCTATAATAAAGATATGTCCCGCTCAGAAAGTACCCCTCAACCAGTCTGGCATGTATACACGTCAAGGGGGAAATCTAGGAAGGCTCCACAGGAGAGGCGGCAATAGAGTAGACCATGCAGATGAAAGACAATTTGCTAGTCAGAAAAGTAGGACGGGGAGGAGAAGGAGGTTGGGAGAAAGAACCATATCCTCAATGATACAAGGAGAGCAAGAGGATGGTACATCTTAGGAGCTGTATAAAGTACTAATAACAGGAGCTACCATTTATCATGTGCTTAGTGTATGCCAGACATTGATCTAACAGCTTCACATGTATGAACTCACTTAACCCCACAACAACCCTTTAAGTAGGAACTTTGACTATCCCCATTTTACAGATGAAGAACTAAGGCCCAGAGAGCTCTAGCAAATTGCCCAAGATCACATGGCTAGTATGTGGTGGAGCCAAGGTTTGAACCCAGGTGGTCAGGATTCTCAGGATGACCAGAACACAGGGAAATGAAGCAAGAGATGAGTTAGACAGTTGCCAGGTGGGGCCCAATCATGAAAGGCACACATGAGGCACCTGGGTTTTCTTCCACAGGTGAAGGGAATCTCTTGAAGGATGTCAAGCAAGTGAGCACTATGAACAGAGTTGGATGTCGGAGCACTCAGGAAGCAACACGAGGGCAGGCACACCAGTGAGGGCTGCTGGGGCAGAGGAAACAGGGCAAGAGGATGAGCTGAGAGGCATCACCTAGGCTTGGATGTGCTTGGCTGAGGATGCGTCCAAGTCTCTTTCTTGTTCAGTGTCTGGGAGACAGGGCCATCATAGAAGCTAGCTTTGGACAGCAGAGGGGACGCCTTTTCTACTGAGGAGAGGAGGGAGGAATGCAAAGTTGTGGATGCAGGGGTGTGGGGGAGGTTTGTATCTTGGGACCTCTATATTCTCTCTTAACCTGGAGATGAAGTTTTCTGTGATGAGTGCGAGGAAAACGGTGAGGTTAGCAGCTTAAGAGTGAGAAAGACTGAACCATCCATTGTGGAGAATGGGAAAAGGCATCACTATGCCTTGACCCACCCTTAACTGCTTCTCCATCCCTAACTGCCCACTGATCCATCAACTGTCCAGTCGGTCACCTGTGCCTTCGATTTCTTGGTCCCTATTGATCCTTTCTCTTCAGCTTATAGACATGTTCATGTCTCTCCTCACTTAAAACAACAGCAAAACCTAGCCGCTGATCTTCTGGCCAGCTAAGTCATCCCAGTGGCATCCAACAACCTGGTAGCACCAGTCTCCCACAGCAGCCTTGTGAAGCAAGGGGCCACAGCAGTGGTGTTGGACAGCGTGGTCTCACCCTCCTTGGACAAAGTCACCCTCCTGGGGTTCCTGGACAACTAAGGGGGAAGAGGCCTCAGAAGGAATATACTGATCATTCCTCAAGAGGAATTCTTGGCCCACGGGAGCTCTAGGAATTAAACAGGATAGTACAAGAGAGATGATCATAGCCAACCTCAAGAAGATACAGTGTGTCATAACGGCTCCAGGGACCATCAGGGAGTTCACATTTATGATTAAGACTTCTCCTAGGGCTTTGTTTCCCCCTTTCTTCTTGTTTTGTTTTCAGTTTTTTATGTATTGTAACCATTACCTTCAATTGCTACTTGTCTTTTGCTCTTAGGTTCTGCAATTTATTTTTCTAAAAAGGAACACTATGCCCTATGCTTGTCTTTGTTTCCTAATAATAGGTTTTAAAATAATAAAATGTCATTAAATTCAAAAGTATGAAAAGTTATATAATGAATCTCCTCACCACCTCAAGCTCCAGTCCCTCTCCCCAGAATTTTTTTTCACTCAGTTTTACTGGCATATAAATGACAAAATTGTACATATTTAAAGTGTACAATGTGATGATTCAATATACATATACACTCTGAAATGATTATTAGATTCTGCGATTCTATTTGGAATTTTATCTTGGTTAATTTGAAATTGCCCTAAAATACTTTAAACTTATAACTACCTGATTTTCAGAGATAAGCATGAAATATGGTTTTACTCTCAAGATGAGATATGAGGAATTCAGCCCTTAGTTTCCCAACTCTATTTGGCTATTTTATCTGTGGTATAAACCATGTCATCTCCCTTTTTAATTTTTCTAACAATATTCACTTCTTGAAATAATGTTTTATCCTTGAATTTAGCTGTATAACCGTGTGTGTGTGTGAGAAACCTGTTTGTGTTCAATGTTGTTCCAGTCTTTCAAGATAAGATGTCCTCCTTGAGTTCTTAATTTTGATTTTCTCTTCATGTTCTGTAGTAGTTTGAGAGTAATATATTGCTTTGAGTAATGTATTCAAGAAACTATATTATAGTCTGTTTTCTTGAAGATTTAAAAACATTTCTATTGTCTCCATGCATGAAAAACAACTTGTCCCCAATGTGTTTACTCTCAATGCACAGAAGATTTGATCCATTTTCTCCTTGCGTTACCTGAAGCCATATCTTTTTGGGTTTTAGGTCATCGGTTCTGCTAGTGGTGGTGGTGTTTTCAAGCTCTGTTTTGTGTATGTTTTGCCTTGATGCTCCTTATATAAGATTTTTTCCTCATATATGACCTTTAAATTTTTACCAAGGTATATCTAGCGATCCCTTCTCACCTATTTTGCTTGGAACAGAGTGAAATCCCTCAATTTCCAGACATATTATTTTTGCTTAGAAAAGGATTTGCTTTAAAAATTATAATTGATTATTAACTGTAGCTCCACTTGTTCAGTTCCCCCTCTACCTCCATTTCTGCTTTCTTCTTCCTCAACATTTTAATCTCTTTCTTGTTTTGCTCTGTCGGAGGGTGTTTCTAAACATAGTTCTCTGGTTTACTATTGAGTTTTCTGTAGTGTCCGGTCTCCTTTTAGTGCCTCCTGTTTAATTTTTAATTCAAAAAATATGTGTTCTGCATTTTAATACAACTCTTTCCCTATTTTGGTCTGTTTGCTTCTCAAAATGGTCTGCTCTTGCTGAGACCATCATACATCTGGCTGTGACCATAACAAGGTTCTAAAAACAAATGAACAAAAACCAATTTTGCATGCAATAAATCACTTTTGGAATTTGCATGGATCCTCCTACATTGCACAGTTTCTGTTTGTTCCACCTTACAAACAGGTTTCTAGAGCAGTCTGGGCATTGGCGTGGGGCTACACTCAACCAAATTCCATAGGATCTGTCACAAATGGAGCGTATGTCTATCTGGGGGGGTGGGGATGGTTAAGGAAAGGAGGGATTCAATTATGTCCATCCTCAGTAAATGTGCCCAAGTCAACAAGAAAGAGGGAGGGAGACAAGCTTTTGATTTGGAGACCAAGAAGCCAAATTTGGGGTGGGGAGTTGGTAGGGAAAGAAAGACTAAGTAGCAGAGAAAAGGCTGGGAGCCTTGTCCCAATACCCCAACCACTGATAGAGGGACTAGAAAAGAGCCTGTCCATGCTTGGTGTCCCCAGAGTTGTGCAGTTCACAATCTGTACAACCCTTACCGTGGCCCTTCCCTAGGACCACGTAATGACATAGAAGCCCTAGGATAGACTATTTGGCTTATGTTCAATTGACAGATTGTCATTAAGGCAACTGGGTCTCCTATGCCAGGAAATCAATCAGAAAAGGAAGAAATATAAGTCCATCGATGAATACAATGATTTACTTCCTTATCAGAATGTGAAGTAGGGAAATTCCTTACATTTTATTGTCATGGCTTATTTTTTGATTTGTTTTGGTCTTCCATGAAGAATTCTGAGCTTGGGAGAGGGCAGCACTGAAATGAAAATTAAATCACTTACCTGAATCAGAAGACATATATACAACCTAGGCAATTGACTGGGCTATACTTTGACAATGGCTGGAGCTATTAAACTTTGCAATGTCAGTGAGAAATCATTTTCAGTCCAGATAATATAATGAGAACTTGTTCCTGACACCTTGTTTTAAACACCCTGTGCTTAAATTATGTAATGAATCCTAGTGTGTAACCACAGACCATCAGACCTAAAAATAGCAGTTCTAAAAGTTATACAGAAGTCCATATGACAGCCTCATCGATAAACTGTAAATGGCTCTAAATCAAAAATAAAGTAAATATGCTCATCCATTAAGAGTTTGACATCTCTATAAAAAATAAAGGAAAAATGAGCAGGAATCAGTTAAGATAAAACAAAACAGGGAAAGCTGGTTGTCAGTGACAAACCTAACTTCCCTGCCATTTCAGAAGCCATGTTCTCCACTCTGGGTAGGAAGGAGATTCCCCAGCATGTGCTGGGGCACAGTGCCTCCTAAGCCACACAATGGTCACTCCCAGGGTCAAGTTTGCCCAGAGCTGATTTGTAGCAACAGTGACTAGCCATGGTTACAGCAAATTCATGCCTAAGCCTCCTGCAGACTGAATTAACCCACATGGTGGCAGGAGGTACAACCAGAATAGGGAAGGGCCTCATATCCAGAGAAAACTCTCATTCAAAAAGATACACCCACCCCAGTGTTCACAGCAGCACTATTCAGCACTATTCACAATAGCCAAGACATGGAAGCAACCTAAATGTCCATCGACAGAGGAATGGGTAAAGAAGATGTGTTTTATATATATATGTATATAGACATATATATATATATATGTGTGTGTGTATATATATATGAATGATAGGATATTACTCAGCCATAAAAAAGAATACAATAATGCCATCTACAGCAACGTGGATGGACCTAGACATTATCATATTAAGTGGAGTAAACCAGAGAAAGACAGATATTATATGATGTTGCTTATATATGGAATCTAAAAAAAAAAAAGTGAACTTATTTATAAAACAGAAATAGACCCACAGACATAGAAAACAAACTTATGGTTACCAAAGAGGAAGAGAGGGGAGAGGGATAAATTAGGAGTTTGGGATTAAAATGTACACACTAGTATATATAAAGTAGATAACCAACAAGGACCTACTATATAGCACAGGGAATTATACTCAATATTTTGTAATAACCTATAATGGAAAAGAATCTGAAAAAGAACACACACACACACACAAAACTGAATCACTTTGCTGAAACTAATACAACATTGTAAATCAACTACACTTTGACTTTAAAAAAAAAAAAAGGAACAGGGAAGGGCCTCCATGCCTCAGGGGGGTGATGAGCTTTTCCCACAGTCATTTCCATCTCCTCTGTGGGATACTGTATCACTACCCTCAATTCTCCATTTCTCCCTGAATCTACACTCTTTCCCATGTGACTCTGTTGTTCCACCCTCCAAAGGGGCACAGTTTCTTTCCTGCTCCTTGACAACGGGGTCGGCCACAGGACTTGCTCTGACCAGTACAATAATGTGGAAGTCAAGGTGTGCCAGTTCTGAGTCTAAGCCTCAAGAGGTCTTCCATGTTTCTTATTCTCTGACGGCACTTCTGCCACCACCCTAAAAACAACACACTCAAGTTAGCTCACTGCTCCCTGGAGGGGAATGTGAGACACGTGGAACAGAGCTGTCCCAGCTGGGCCCAGCCCAGATCAACTGACCCTTGACAACCCACAAATGTGTGAGTTAACTAAATGCTTACTTTGCATGACACTGAGATTTTGAGGTCATTTACTAAACAGCAAAAGGGTGGCAATCGATGACTGATCCCTTCTCGCAGGTCCTACCTTCTTGCACTCTCCTCTCCTTTGCTCCTCCATCTAGAGGTCAGCAAGAGGCATCTTCATGCCCCAGGTTAAGCTGGACCTCAGGAGGCTGGGCACCTGGGCCATGGCACACAATGCCCTTAGCAGAAATGCTTCAACTGAACAGTGGTCTGGTGGGGTGCTATGGTTTAGTTCTGAGGAATGCTGTCAGAAACAGCCACCTGGAGTTGTGTCCCTGACCCCTCTGTGGTCATCATGCAGCTACCAGAGGGTCTTCTCTGTCAGTGGCCAGGGAAGAATGTCTTTCTTGGGCTCTGCATTAGGATTCCTTCTGCTAAGCAATGGGCTTATGGTTGCTTTATGCTTGTGGTCTTTTATTTGGTGCTGACCTCTAGGAAGGTCAGAGCCAGCCTATGGCTGACCTCTGGTAAGTGGCTATGACTTCAGAGTCTGTAAATACGCTCTGTGAGTCAACTCCACCCTGGATCCACAGTTGTTTCCTACATTTATTTCTTTTCTCTTACTTTTATTATTTGTATATCCATTTTATGTTTGCATCTTAGCAACTCACCTTAAACCCATTTTTGAAACAAAGCAAAATAGAAATAAGTATAAAACCACATATAATAGAAAAAAAGTTGAAGGGATATATACCCAGGAAGTTTTTTTTTTAATCCTACCCCAACTGTACTCCTTACAGAAGAGAGCCTTCCAGAAAGGGTAAAGACAAGAAAAATTTCAATGAGAGTAAATATCTCAAGGTTGGTACAGACAGCTGCTGGACCATCCGGAAGCACACAGATGCCTTCTAGACCCAGAAAGTGTAAGTTCCGTGTGGCCCATGGTGAGTGGAAGTGAGTGGAATGAATATAACTGGGCATTTATGGGCTTGGTGTTTAACATATATTAACTCATTTTATCCCCTCAGTAATCTCCTGAATTACTCTCATTTCACAGATGAAGACCATAAAGCATTAGAGACACACAATGAGGAGTCTAACTTAGCTAGTTTTCCTCTAAATCTTAACTCATGATAAAACTGCGAGACTGCCTGGTGCAAATCCCAGCTTTGCAACTTAGTATGTGATCTTGGGTAACTTCCTTAAGCTCTCTGTGCCTCAGTTTCCTCATCTACAGAATGTATATAAAAACAGTATGTACTTTTTGGGATTGCTGTGAGGATTAAATGAGTTAGTATATAGAAAGCATTTAGTACAGCACCCATCATGGGGTAAGTAGCATGTAAGTGTTAGCTATTTTTTAATTGAAGTATAGTTGATTTACAATATTATACTAGTTTCAGTTGCACAACATAGTGATTAAATATTATTACAGATTATACTCCATTTAAAGTTATTACAAAATAATGTGTATATTTTCCTGTGCAGAACAATATATCCTTGTTGCTTATTTATTTTATACATACTAGTTTTTGTCTTTAAATCCATACCCCTATCTCCCCCACCTCCCTCTCCCCGCTGGTAACCACTAGTTTGTTCTCTATATCTGAGAGTCCGTTTCTGCTTTTTTATATACATTCCTTTATTTTTTAGATTCCACACATAAGTGATAGCGTAGAGTACTTGTTTTTCTCTGACTTATTTCAGTAAGTGTAATACACTCTAGGTCCACCCACACTGTCACAAATGGCAGAATTTCATTCTTTTTATAGCTGAGCAATATTCCATTGTATGTATACATATACCACATCTTCTTTATCCATCCATCTATCAATGAGCACATAGGATGCGTCCATATCGTGGCTATTGTAAATAGTGCTGCAAGGAACATTATGGGACATGTTTCTTTTCGAATTATGGTTTTCTCCAGAATTATGCCCAGTAGTGGGATTGCTGGGTCATATGGTAGTTCTATTTTTAGTTTTCTGAGAAACCTCCATACTGTTCTCCATAGTGGCTGTACCAATTTATATTGCCACCAACAGTGTAGGAGGGTCCCCTTTTCTCCACACCCCCTCCAGCATTTATTGTTTGTAGATTTTTGGATGATGGCCATTCTGAGCAGTATGAGGTGATATCTCATAGTTTTGATTTGCATTTCTCTAATAATTAGCGATATTGAGCATCTTTTCATGTGCCTCTTGGCCATCTGTATTTCTTCTTTGGAGATATGTCTATTTAGGCCTTCTGCCCATTTTTTGATTGGGTTGTTTTTTTGATATTGAGCTGCATGAGCTTTCTGTAAATTTTGGAGATTAATTCTTTGTGGGTTGCATTGTTTGCAAATATCTTCTCCCTTTCTATAGATTGTCTTTTCAGCTTGATTATGGCTTCCTTTGCTGTGCAAAAAAAGCATTTGAGTTTACTTAGGTCCCATTTGCTTATTTTTGTTTTTATTTCCATTACTCTAGGAGGTGGGTCAAAGAAGATCTTGCTGCAATTTATTTCAAAGAGTGTTCTGCCTATGTTTTCCTCTAAGAGTTTTATAGTATCAGGGTGTGTGCCAGGGCAGTCACAGGAAACCAATCAGCCACTTGTACGGTTTCAATCACCCATTCCGCCCTGCTTCAGGAGCAAGCAAGCGTTAGTGTGCTCCTCATGAGTGGAGTCCAGGCTTCCCACAGCCTTCCTATTAGTCCCACTGGCTCTCTAACCAGCCAAGAGGGCTCATCTTCTCCTTGTCAGGCCCCAGGGCTGAGGCCCTCAATATATGGCTCAAACCGCTCACTTCCCAAGGAGGGTCTCCACCTATGCAATCTCCCTTTTCCTCTGAATCCCCTCCCAGGGGCACAGGTCCTGACCTGATTGCATCTCTTTCCTTCCTACCCAATTCTGTGTAGATCTTTCTTATAGCTTTGTTATACAGGAGTCTTTCTGCTAGTTTTGTTTTCAGTGAGAATTGTTCCACACGTAGATGTATTTTTGATGTATTTGTGCAGGGAGGTGAGTTCCATGTCCTCCTACTCCATTAATTCAAGTATTAGATATTATTATAATTATTAGTAGGTGGTAGAATGAACTTTCCTTCAAGAAAGGCCAAAAGTAGTTAAGATCCCCTTTCTATAGGATCCTAACTACTACGTGATTCAAAGTTGAATCCACGCAAAGGTCACTGCCTTTGTTCGTGCATATATTCATTTGCTTATTCTTCAACTAACACGCACGAGAAAATAAAAAGATGTGCTGGGTGGCACCAGCCATAAATGCAATGAGATCAAAGAAACAGGGATCCCTGTGAGCTGGGTCCATTCAGGAACATCTTAAGAGGACACATGTAAACTGGAATATCTTCAGGGGTAGGAGAAAGCTGGACAGCAAAGGAGAGATCCTATCCAAAATGTGGGGGAAGAGAATAACATGAATTGGGTGGACCAGAAACAGCAGTTCCAGGTCCCATGACGGTTGGATTGAGGTTCACAGACGAGGCTGGCATCCTCCAAGGGCAGCTGATTCATCTCTGAACCTCCATCACCCACCACAGGACCTGATACAGAGTGGGTGCCTAATATGTTTATTGAATGAATGCTAAATGTACATGGTTAAACACCACACTGAGAGGCACACCCTCCATACCCAATACTTTGGGTGGCAAAATTTACTTGTATGAAAAACAGCCAGGTAGGGCTTTCCCTATGGTGGCTCAAGTATCATTCCCCTCCTGGTCTGTGGTATTCTCTCATTTTACATCATAATTTTTACATCATAATTCTCCCTCTGGGCTTCCTAGGTGGCACAGTGGTTAGGAATCCACCTGCCAATGCAGAGGACAAGGGTTCAATCCCTGCTCCAGGAAGATCTCACATGCCATGGAGCAACTAAGCCCATGTGCCAAATAAAATAAAATAGACAAGACTGCCTTTAAAAAAATAATAAAAATTTTTTAAAAATTTTAAAAAATAAAATTGTTTTAAAAAAAATAATTCTCCCTCTTAGGAACTAAAAATTAGCATATAGTTACTGTTCTCATTTTTTAAAACAAAATTGGGACTCTAATTAAAGACGAAAGCCTGGGTGGCACTAACCTGGTCATTTGTTAACAACTAATGGCCACACAGTTGCCTTGCTTTTATTCATAGAAACTTCATTTAGAAAAGGGACCATTAGAACATTGTATTTTGGATGAAATAGTAGTTTCACTGTTAATGATTTACCCACTCCCACAAGAAAATAACCATGGAAAAAGAAATAAAAGAAACACAGTATAAATATATACGTATATATAAAACCTCAGAAAAAGAGTTGGTCCTTTTTCCACTCTTCAGAAACATAAGAAATAGTCTATCTGTTTTGGCACAACATTATATGGTTTATTTATTCTAAAATGCCAAGAATTTTTTCTAGCATCCCATAAAACTCAAGGCTATAAGAATGGATATGCTTCAAAAATAGAAAGAGAAAAGCCTGAGAGTTATTAAGATTTTAAATAGTGGAGCTGATTTTAACTAGGTCTACACGAGCAAAGCCAAATCCACTTCAGCATAGGTATTAATAATGATGTTACATTCCCTAATAATGTGTCTAGTCTGTATTTTCTCCAGTGTAATTTTAGAGAGTCCGTATGGCATGGTAAAGAGATTATGGGTGGCAAAATAGCAGATGAGATAGCAACTAAAACTCAAACTGCTGGCTGAGCTTGTGAAAAAGGAGAGAAAACGTCCCAGGTACCAAGGCAAACAGGTAACTGATACAGCCAGAGAGGAAGGTGTACAAGCTAACAGGGTGGCACCTGGGGGAGGTGGGAATCGAACACTATTAACAGGTAAGAGCTTGGATTTTAATGCTCACTCAGGCACAAGAAACAAGGCCTCTGGCCAAGGAGAGTAGCAGTGTGGAACTCCTACATATGAAACCTGTGTATAAAGCTCGAACTGTAAAAGGCTGCAACTAAAGTGAAAGAAGGATTAACAAACTCTAATCATCACCTTAGAGAGATGACAACAGACTTTTTCTCTGAGTCTCTGTGTAAAAAGGGAGGAAGCGAGGGAGGAAGATAGATAGATTACCTGATAGAACTCAAAGCCAATATTCTGCCTAATAAGAATTTGTAGTACAAATTTATTTTACCCACTAACTATAGAAAGTGCCAAGGCAATAAATTAACATCAAAATTAAAATTAAATTAAGTTCAGTTTATAAGCCAGCATGGAGAGGCAAAATCAATACTCTGAAAGTTCTACTGCTGGATGCTAAAATTAGTGGGTGAAAGCTTGAAGGAAAGTGGGATTTGCATAGTCTCAAAGCATCTCTCTCAAGGTATTTATTCACTACAAAAGGAATGATAGTAACTTTACAATGGAGAAATCTGACAAACACCATCTTAATTAAGCGAGCAAGATCAATATCACCAGTAGCAAGACACATCAACACCAAGAGCTCCTTGCTATGATTCACTAAGAAGTTTGAGAAGAAAAAGAGAGAATGGTAGAGAACACATTTGAATAGATAATGGCTGAGAATAATTCCCAAATTGAAGAATTACAAACAGTCCCAAGATACAGTGTAATGAAACTGCAAAACACCAAAAACAAGAGAAAGGCAACCAGAGGGAAAAAAGGCATACGACTACAAAGGAACAATTATAGTAATAAGAAACTTACCAACAACCACAATGGAGGGCAGAAGACAATAGAATAATATCTTCAAAAGGTCAAGGGAAAATAACTATAAATCTACAATTATTTACCCAGTTAAACTTCAAAAGTAAGAGAAAAAATAAATACATTTCAGAAAATAAGTTTATTCATTCCCAGAGTTACAAAACAAGTCTCAATAAATATCAAAAAATTGGTATCAAGCAAGCCATATTCTCCAACTAAATGTAACAAAAAGAGAAATAAAGCTAACGTCATACACATCTGGAAATTTAAAAACAAATAATTGGCCAATTTTAGGAAATATTTACACACGAAGGACAATAAACGCTAAACACACTAAAGCCAAAGTAGTACTTACAAGGCAAATTGAAGCCTCAAGTGCATTTCTTAGAAAATAAACACTGATAATCAGTGAAACAAATGTCCTAGTCAAGAAATTAGAAAATACTCAGAGAAAATAGAAAGAAGGATATAATAAAAATAAGAGTAGGAATTAATAAAATAGAAATTAGCACACCCTCTTGCAAGAGCACCAGAATTACAACTAACTGCTGAACAATCATCAACAGAAAGACACTTCAACTCACCAAAAAAGACACCCCACATCCACACACAAAGGAGAAGCCGCAATGAGATGGTAGGAGGGGCGCAATCGCGTAAAAATCAAATCCCATAAATGCTGGGTGGGTGACTCACAAACTGGAGAACAGTTATATCACAGAAGTCCACCCACTAAAGTGAGGGTTCTGAGCCCCACGCCAGGCTTCTCAACCTGGGGGTCCAGCAACAGGAGGAGGAATCCCCAGAGAATCAGACTTTGAAAGCCAGCAGGATTTGATTGCAGAACCTCCACAGGACTGGGGGAAACAGAGACTCCACTCTTGGAGGGCACACACAAAAGTGTGCTCACCAGGACCCAGGGGGAAGGAGCAGTGACCCCATAGGAGACTGAACCAGACCTACCTGCTGGTGTTGGAGGGTTGCCTGCAGAGGTGGGGGGCAGATGTGGCTCAGCGAGGAGACAGGGGCACTGGCGGCAGGGGTTCTGGGAAGTGCTCGTCGGCATGAGCCCTCCCAGAGTCCGCCATTAGCCGCACCAAAGAGGCTGTGGGCTCCAGTGCTAGGTGGCCTCAGGCCAAACGACCAATAGGGTGGGAACACAGCCCCACCCATTGGCAGACAAGCAGATTGAAGTTTTACTGAGCTCCACCCACCAAATCAGATTAAAGTCTTACTGAGCTCCACCCACCCAGCCCTATCCACCATCAGTCCCTCCCATCAGGAAGCACCCACAAGCCTCCTAGATAGCTTCCTCCACAAGAGGGCAGACAGCAGTATCAAGCAGTATCAGCAGTATTTCATCTTGTGGAACTGAACACCACAGCCACAGAAAGATAGAGAAAATGAAAAAGCAGAGGACTTTGTACCAGATGAAGGGACAGGATAAAGCCCCAGAAAAACAACTAAATGAAGAGGAGATAGGCACCCTTCCAGAAAAAGAATTCAGAATAATGATGGTGAAGATGATCCAGGACTTTGAAAAAAGACTGGATGCAAAGATTGAAAAGTTTACCAAAGACCTAGAAGAATTAAAGAATAAACAAACAGAGATATACAACACAATAAGTGAAATGAAAAATACACTAGAAGGAACCAATAGCAGATGAACTGAGGCAGAAGGGCAAATAAGTGACCTGGAAGACAGAATGGTGATAATCACTGATGAAGAAAAGAATAAACAAAAAAGAATGAAGAGAACTGAAGACAGCCTAAGAGACCTCTGGGACAATGTTAAACGCAACAACATTCGCATTATAGGGGTCCCAGAAGGAGACGAGAGAGAGAAAGGACCCAAGAACATATTGGAAGAGATTCTAGTTGAAAACGTCCCTAACATGGGAAAGGAAACAGCTACCCAAGTCCACAAAGCACAGAGAGTCCCAGGCAGGATAAACCCAAGGAGAAACATGCCAAGACATATAGTAGGCAAACTGACAAAAATTAAAGACAGAGAAAAGTTATTAAAAGCAACAAGGAAAAAACGACAAATAACACACAAGGGAACTCCCATAAGGTAAACAGCTGATTTCTCAGCAGAAACTCTGCAAGTCAGAATGGAGGGGCACGATATATTTAAAGTGATGACAGGGAAGAACCTACAACCAAGAATACTCTAGCCAGCAAGGATCTCATTCAGATTTGACAGAGAAATCAAAAGCTTTACAGACAAGCAACAGCTAAGAGAATTCAGCCCCACCAAACCAGCCCTACAACAAATGCTAAAGGAACTTCTCTAAGTGGGAAACATAAGAGAAGAAAAGGACCTAAAAAAAAACACAAAACAATTAAGAAAATGGTAATAGAAACATACATATCGATAATTACCTTGAATGTAAATGGACTAAATGCACCAACCAAAAGACACAGACTGGCTGAATGGATACAAAAACAAGACCCATATCTATGCTGTCTACAAGAGACCCACTTCAGACCTAAGGACACATACAGACTGAAAGTGAGGGGATGGAACAAGGTATTCCATGAAAATCAAAAGAAAGCTGGAGTAGCAATACTCATATCAGATAAAATAGACTTTAAAATAAAAAATGTTACAAGAGATAAGAAAGGACACTACATAAAGATCAAGGGATCAATCCAAGAAGAGGAGATAACAATTACAAATATATATGCACCCAATATAGGAGCACCTCAATACATAAGGCAAATGCTAACAACTATGAAAGAGGAAATCAACAGTAACACAATCACAGTGGGGGACTTTAACACCCCACTTACACCAATGGACAGATCATCCACACAGAAAATTAATAAGGAAACGCAAGCTTTAAATGACACAATAAATCAGCTTGGTTTAATAGATATCTATAGGACATTACATCCAAAAACAGCAGATTACACATTCTTCTCAAGTGCACATGGAACATTCTCCAAGATAGATCACATTTTGGGTCATAAATCAAGCCTTGGTAAATTCAAGAAAATTGAAAACATATCAAGCATCTTTTCCGACCACAATGCTATGAGATTAGAAATCAATTACTGGAAAAAAACTATAAAAAACACAAACACATGGAGGCTAAACAATATGCTACTAAATAACCAAGAGATCACTGTAGAAATCAAAGAGGAAATCAAAAAATACCTAGAGACAAATGACAATGAAAACACAACGATCCAAAACCTATGGGATGCAGCAAAGGCAGTTCTAAGAGGGAAGTTTATAGTGATACAATCCTACCTCAAGAAACAAGAAAAATCCCAAATAAACAATCCAACCTTACACCTAAAGAAACCAGAGAAAGAAGAGCAAACAAAACCCAAAGTTAGTAGACAAAATGGGACATTTGTAGAGACACGGATGGACCCAGAGACTGTCATACAGAGTGAAATGAGACAGAAAGAGAAAAACAAATATCATATATTAACACATATATGTGGACTATAGAAAAATGGTACAGATCAACCAGTTTGCAAGGCAGAAACAGAGACACAGATGTAGAGAACAAACATATGGACACCAAGGGGGGAAAGCGGGGAAGGTTGGGGGGGAATAAATTGGGAGACTAGGATACCAAATTGTACACTCTAAATATATGCTGTTTACTGTCTGTTAACTCTATGTCAATAGAAGTTCTTAAAAAAAATTAAAAATAAATAAATAAAAGTTAAAGATAAAAAAGGGGGGATTAACAAATTGAAATCTGATTCTTTTTAAAACTAATCAAATAACTAGTAAAATTGATTAAAAAACAGAAAAGGCACAAATCAACAGTAACAGGGCTTTAAAAGGTGATAAATTTTAAAAATTAGACAAAATGGAAACATTTCTAGAAAATATATATAATTTTCAAAACCAACTCAAGAAAAAACAGAAACCTAGAATAGCATGTATTCTCCTTAGAGAAAGTGCACCATTCGTTCAAAATCCATCCACAGAAAAAAAGGACTTCTACAAAGCCTTCAGAGAAGTAATAATACCTAACTTTTGCAGAGAGTGAATGTTGTGAAACTTATTTCATGAGACTATTATAAAACACTGATATCTAAACTGGACAAAGACAGTATGAGAAAGAAAATGTGAGAGAGTAGCATTGACATATATACACTACCAAATGTAAAGTAGATAGTTCATGGGAAGCTGCTGCTTAACACAGGGAGATCAACTCGATGACGGGTGATGACCTAGAGGGGTGAGATGAGGGGGTGGGAGGGAGGCTCATGAGGGAGGGGATATGGGGATATATGTGTACATACAGCTGATTCACTTTGTTATACAGCAGAAAGTGGCACAACAGTGTAAAGCAATTATACTCCAATAAAGATCTGGAAAAAAGAAAGGAAGGAAGGGAGGGAGGGAGGGAGGGAGGGAAGGAGGGAGGGAGGGAGGGAAGGAAGGAAAGAAAGGAAGGAAGGAAGGAAGGAAGGAAGGAAGGAAGGAAGGAAGAGTATAGGCCTGTTTCCTGTATGAACAAAGATGTGAAAATTCTAAATAGAATATCTGCAACTACCACAAACCTATGACCTTAATAGTGAAGTATTAGAAATACCTCTTTTAAAATCAGGAAAAAAGATAAGGATACCTGCTATTACTACTTATGTTACATATTACATTGTAGCTCCTAGCCAAAATATTATATAATAGAAAGAAATCATATAGATTTAAAAGGGAAGAAGCAGGTCTGTCATTATTCACAAAGTATGGTCCAAAATAAAATCCAGAAGACTCTACATACTTTGAGGACTCAAAAGGGAAAATGAGATCAGCATAGAAAAAATAAAATACAAAAATCAACAGAATTCATATACACCAGCAACAACCAATTAGAAAATGCAATTTTAAAATTAAAAGGCTGTACAGTATTTGCAATGACAACAAATCTGTACAGTATTATAAAACAAGATACACTACATTCACAGATGGGAAATCCCTATTTCATAGTGACAACAATTCTGCCCCCTAGTTAATCTATAAATTCAACAAAATTCCAGTCAAAATCCAATCTGGCTTTTTAAAGAACTAGAAAGTGGTCATAAAATTGATATGGAAAACTAAAAGCCTAAGAATAGTCAGAAGAAGAAAAATTAGAACCCTGCTATATATCACAACTTATCATGATGCTATCGTAACAAATTAAAACAGGTGGCACTAGCCTATGGCTAGACAAGTAGACAAATTTAACAAAATAGAGAGTTAGAAACAGATTCATATGGATATGGGACTATAAAATATGTCAGATGTGTCAATACAAACCACTGGGGAAAAAACGATAGACTTAATGCATGGTGCTGGAACAACTGGAAATTCATATGGTATTCATAATTTCTTAAAGAGGATGCAAAATTCACTAACCATAAAGGGAAAAAGTCCATAAATTCATTTACAGTTAAAAATGTAATCTTTTACATGACAAAAGACACAATACAGGAAGTGAATAGAGAAGCCAGACACAGAATACATCTGCAATGCACATAATCAACAGAGGACTCGCATGCAAAATGTATCAAGAACAAAGACTTAAAAAAAAAAAAAGACAAATCTCAACAGAAAATAAGCAATATACAAAAGATGAAAATATAAATTGACGCTTCCACTTTCTAAGAAAAATTTAAGGATCCTTAGTGAAGTTTAAGATACAGCCTATAGCCTAACAATTCCACTTCTAGGTTCCTGTTCTAGAGTAACCAGCACATATCCACAGAGACATGTACAAGGGTATTCCTTTGCAGCTGTTTGTGACAGCAAAATAGCTATTCATAAGTACAGGAGACTGAAGAATGATCCCCAAAGCTATCAGGTCTTAATCTCTGGAACCTGTGAATGGAATTATTTGCAAAAAGGGTCCTTGTCGATGTGATTAAGATCTTGGAATAGATTACCCGAGATTATCCTGGATTACCCAGGTGGGCCCTAAATGCTATCGCATGTATCCTTATAAGAAAGAGTGAGAGAGATTTCTCACCATCTCTCTCTCTCTCACACACACACACACACACACACACACACACACACACTAGGAGGAACGATGTGAAGGCAAAGGAGTAGTACCACAAGCCAAGGACTGCCAGCAGCCACAGAAACTGAAGAAGCAAGGATCAGATTCTCCCAGAGGGAGCATCACCCTGCCAGCTCCTATATTTTGGGACTTCTGGCCTCTCAAACTGTGAGAGCATACATTTCTGTTGTTTTAAGCCACCTAGTTTGCTTTTTGTTACAGTAGCCACAGAAAACTAACAAAATAAGTAAGAAACTGGTAAACTGCAGTTTATTCATAAAATGAAATGCTATAAAACAATGAGAATAAACTAGAGCTACATGTATTGACATGGAAATGACTCAAAATCATATGTTGATTGAAAACAGCAAGCCACAAAAGGATACAAACAGTGTTTACCATTATGTACATTTTTAAATGCACAAACAGTATTATGAATTGTTTATGGATACATATATATGTGGGAAAAATTAAGCATGGGTATTATATACACATCTTGATACTGGTAAGGGAAAGAGATGCTGAGGGAGCAGGCATTATTTGTATATCCACTTCTTAATTTTTAAAAAGAGAGAGAAAAAGAAAATGTAGAAAAATGTTAACTTTTGTTAATTCTGGATAGTGGGTATATAGTGTCATTCAGCACATTTTGGTGTATTTAAAATTTTAATAATAACACTTCCATTTAAGTTTTGAAAGAGAAAATATCAGATTTGGAATCAAACGACAGGTCTGAATCCCAGCTCTGCTCTGTGACCTTGAGCTGATTAATGAGTCTGCCTTGCAGGGTTATTTTAAGGATGAGAATAGTTTCATATAATTGTCCAATACAACTTCAAAGACTAATAGCAAAGTGTCCCAGGTGGGAAAAGATTGAGGCCTATGAGAAGCCTAGTCCTGATGGCAAGGAGAATTATATACAGCGTTGTTTCCAAAATTGTTTGATCAAGCAGTACCACTTCATTAAAAAATTTTTAAGCAGTCACCCTCAATAAATACATAAATATATATATGTATTTACCACTTAATAATAATATGCTTATGCTATTGTACTTTTATATCTAATAAAATATATGCAAAATAATTTAAAGGATTAAATGAAGATAAATGTAAACCACGGGAAAATAAATATGAATAATGGAAAAGACCATTTTCCGTTAAAATGGAAAATAACAGATAGATCATCAATCCAGCTTCTTCCTTTTACAAGTAAGGAAATGAAATTCGAACAGGTGAAGTGACCTGGTTACCATTACAGGCAGACAATTCATTCTATGAGGCTTCATGAAAACAGAGGTAAAAACTCTATAAACAAAATTTTCACAGATTAAACACAACAACTATAAAAGGGAAAACAACATCATGACCAAGCGAAATTTATCCCAGAAATGCAAGTTTTAACATTTGAAAATCAATCAATGTAAGTTATTAAATTAACAAACTGAAACAGAAAACTAATGCAATCATTTCGAGAAGCAGAAAAAGGACTTGAAAAAAATCTAACACTCAGTAACACAGGAATAACAAGGAACTTCCACAACTGATAAAAGACATTTACCAAAAACTCTTAACTAACATTACACTTAATGTTCAAGGATTAAATGCCTTCCTCCTAATTTTAGAAACAAGAGAATGATCTTCTCTTTCACCTCTTCTATTTTGTACAGTACTGGTACTTCTAGTGCAGTAAAGCAAGAAAAAGAAATCAAATGAATCCAGTTTGGAAATAAAAAAGTAAAACTGCCTTTATTCACGAATGACATGACTGTCAATATAAAAAACCTGATGGAATAAAAAAGAAAGCTATTAGGACAAATAGGTGAGTTCAGCAATGTATCACGATATAAGATCAATACACAAATATCAATCCTATTTATACATACTAGCAATACACAATTGGAAATTAAAATTTAAAACAGTACAATTTACAAAAGCATCAAAAATATGAAATGTTCAGGGATAAATCTGACAAGAGATGTGCAAGACCTGTACCCTGAAAACCAGAAGTATGTCTGAGACAAATTAAATCCCAAATAAATGGAGAGAGACACCATGTTCATGAGTCAGAAGACAATGTTGCCCACAAATTTATCTATAGATTTAAGGCAATTGCAATCAAAATCCCAACAGGGGTTTCTTGTATAAATTCACAGGCTGATTCCAAAGTTCCAAAGGAAATACAACAGCATAGTATAGCCAAAATAACTCTGAAAGAGAAGAATAAAGGTGGAGAACTAACACTATCCAATTTCGACATTTGTTACAGAGATATAATAATCAAGAAAGTGTGGTATCAGTGACAAGACAGATCAATGGAACAGAACAGAAAAAGGCCCATCATATACAGACACTGATTTTCAACGACAGTTCAAAGGCAACTCAGTGGAGAAATGATAGTTTTTTTTCAACAAACAGTGCTGAAAAAATGCATATCTACATATAAACAAGCAAATCAAACTTCAATCCTTATTTCACATCACAAACAAAAAATTAACTTAAAGTGCATCATAGACCTGACTGTAAAACTATAATGCCTCTGGAAGAAAACATAGAAAATTTTGTGACCTTGCATTAGTCAAAGATTTCTTAGATGTTAATACTAAAATCATGATCCATAAGAGCAAAAACTGATAAATTGGACTTAATCGGAATTTAAAACTTTTTTTCTTCAAAAGATACTTTTTTAAGAGAATAAAATCACAAGCCACAGACAAATATAAGACATTTCACAATCATATATCTGATAAAGAACTTGTATCCAGAATAAATACAGAACTCACAAAACACAAAACAGGAACAAGAAAACAAAAAACTCCAAAAATGTTTGGGAAAAAGACCTGAAATCTCCTCTGGCTTCACCAAAGAAGATTTATGGATGGCAAAGCAGCTCATGAAAATATGTTTAACATCATTAATCATTAGGAAAACTCAAATAAAAACGACAATGAAATACTACTACTCATCTATTAAGATGGCTAAAATTAAACAGACCATACCACGCGTGGTAAGCATGTAGAGGAATTGGAACTCTCAAAGCCTCTTGCTAAAAATGAAAATGATACAATCACTTTAAAAAACAATTTGGGAAGTAAAAAGCTGAAGAAACTGAAACATCAGCAACTCTTCTCAGATCCATCTGAGAAGGGAGGTCACTGGGCAAACCACTGTCCCTCAAATTGGGAAGACAAATAGACACACAGATACAGAGAATCATGACTTATCAGAGCAGAAACCTCTGTGGGAACCAGTAGCAGGGGAGGAAAATCTGAACTGTAATTGATGAGTTCTGGAGGCTCCATGTGGACAAATCTAAGAGATAAAAACTCCTGGGGAAGCCAGTCATCAAGGGAGCCCCACACTTTTGTGAGTTTTATTGCCAGGAGCTTAACCAGGTTCTCAGGGTGAATATCAAAGAAAAATTCTCTCTGGCTTCTGGCAGGAGAGGAGAAAAGTAACCATTTTGAAATATGCAAGCGCCTTCTGTTCTTAACAATGCCTGCCTTTAAGGGAAACCATTTTACCAAAACTTGACCTATTGGGGGTTTTTTTTATCAGAGCCTTAACCACCTGGGGAAAGGGAAATACTCAACTCCAGTCCCCTGGAGCCTTCCGCATAAGGGAAGGGAAATACCCAAATCTAGCCCCCTCCGGCCATCCTATCCCACCTAGAGTGGTGGGGGAGGAAACTAAAATGTACTTATGAAGTTCACAGCTGAGGGAACAGGCACACTAAAAAGACTGAGCCTAATCATAGCAATAGGGAACACTTCTCCCCCCACACCTTACCACCGCATTACCAAAGGCTTATTTACCAGAGTTTCTTTTATCTAGTACATCATGTCTGGCTTTCAGCAAAAAATTAAAAGACATACTAAAAGGCAAAAAACATACTTTGAAGAGACAGAGCAAGCATCAAAACCAGACTCAGATATGACAAGGATGTTGTAATGATCAGACTGTGAATTTAAAACGACTATGATTAACATGCTAAGGGCACTAATGCAAAAACTAGACAACATGCAAAAATAGATGGATAACAGAGAGATGGAAGTTCTAAGAAATAATCAAGAAGAAATGGTACAGCAAAACACTACCAGAAATGCAGAATGCCTTTGATGGGCTCATTAATATATAGCCGAGGAAAGAATCTCTGCATTTGAGGATAGAAAAGTCAATAGAAACATCCAAAAGTGAAAAATAAAGAGAAAAAAAAAAGACTAAAACATGGAACAGAATATCCAAGAACTTTTGGAGAACTACAAAAAGTTATAGCATATGTGTAATGGGAATACCAGAAGGAAAGAGAGAAAGGGATGGCAGAAATATGTGAAGCAATAATGACTGACAATTTCCCCAAATTAATGTCAGACACCAAACCATGGATCTAGGAGCCCAGAGAACACCAGGCAGGATAAATGCTCTCCCCAAACTACACCTGGGCACATCATAATTAATCTACAGAAAGTCAAAGATGATGAAAAAATCTTGAAAGAAATCAAAGGGAAAAAATATCTCACCTATAGACGGGCAAAGATAAGAATTACATCTTATTTCTCCTCAGAAACCATGCAGAAAAGAAGAGAGTGATGTGAAATACTTAAGGTGTTGAGAGAAAAAAACCACCAAGCTAGAATTCTGTATTCTGTGGAACTATCTCTCAAAAGTGAAGGAGAAATAAAGACTTTCTCAAACACACACTGGGGGAATTTGTTGCCGGTAGACCTGCCCTGCAAGAAATGTTAAAAGAAGTTCTTCAGAAAGAAGGAAACTGATACAGGTTTCTAACTGAAATAGAAACTTGGATCTACATAAAGAAAGAGCATTAGGGATAGTTAGGGAGTTTGGAATTGACATGTATACAGTGCTATGTTTTAAATGGATAACCAACAAGGACCTATGGTATAGTACAGGGAACTCTGCTCAATATTCTGTAATAACCTAAATGGAAAAACAGCTTGAAAAAGAATAGGTACATGTATATGTATAACTGAATCACTTTGCTGTACACCTGAAACTATCACAACATTGTTAATCAACTATACTCCAATGTAAAATAAAAAGTTAAAAAAAAAAAAAGAGCATTAGAGGAGTAAGTAAAAGTCAATTAAAAAAACATTTTCTTAAGTGATCTAACATTTATAATTTGTTCTAAATAATAGCAACAATGTATTCAATTGTGTGCATATACATGTATATAAACATATATATGCTTCTGTATAAGTGAAATGAACGACCGTGATGCTATTATAAGGTTTCCTCACTACCCATGAAGTGGTAGGTATAGTGTTATTTAAAAGTGAACTTGGACTAATTGCAAATGTGTACAGTATTGCAAACTCTGTGGCAACCAGTAAAAAAGGTGCCATTTATAATGGCACCCAAAGAATCAAATATCTAGGGTAAAATGTAACAAAAGATGTTAAAAAAAAAAAAACCTCTAAAACAACAACAAAAAATACAAGTTTGGTAGTTTCTCAAAAAGTTAAACATATGCCTACCATATGATCCAGACATTCTACTCCCTGGTATTTACTCAAGAGAAAGCATTATTTCCATTGGGGGGGGCAGTGTGAGGAGGCAGGTGTGATGGAACTGTTCTGTATCTTTATTGTGGTAGCAGTTGCACAACTCTAGGAATTTGTCACAATCATAGAACTGTACACCAAAAAGAGTGAATCTTAGTGTATGTAAATTTAAAAATAAATTAGCATCTAAAAAAATCAAATGTGTTCTTGGAAAATAATACCACATCTTCTTTGGTTGGAAAACGCATCTAAATTCACGAAGGTCCTCACCCTCACCTCACCTGGCTCAGTTCAGGTAGAAGAAGGAAATTTTACTACTGTTCTTCCAGATAGAAGGTACACATACAAAGAATTATTTCCTTACTTTTTTTCCCCACCCAGCATATTCTGCGTTCTAATTGATGTGGAGATTTTTTTAATTTTTTTTTGGGGGGTACACCAGGTTCAATCATCTGTTTTTATACACATATCCCCGTATTCCCTCCCTTCCTTGATGCCCCCCCCTCGAGTTCCCCCCACCCTCCCCGCCCCAGTCCTCTAAGGCATCTTCCATCCTCGAGTTGGACTCCCTTTGTTATACAACAACTTCCCACTATTTTACAGTTGGTAGTATATATATGTCTGTGCTACTCTCTCGCTTCGTCTCAGTTTCCCCTTCACCCCCCGCCCCCTCCCATACCTCGAGTTCTCCAGTCCATTCTCTGTATCTGCGTCCTTGTTCTTGTCACTGAGTTCATCAGTACCATTTTTAGATTCTGTATATGTGAGTTAGCATACAATATTTGTCCTTCTCTTTCTGACTTACTTCACTCTGTATGACAGATTGTAGTTCTATCCACCTCATTCCATATAGCTCCATCTCATCCCTTTTTATAGCTGAGTAATATTCCATTGTATATATATGCCACATCTTCTGTATCCATTCATTTGTTGATGGGCATTTAGGTTGCTTCCATGTCCTGGCTATTGTAAAGAGTGCTGCAATAAACATTATGGTACAAGTTTCTTTTGGGATTATGGTTTTCTTTGGGTATATACCCAGTAGTGGGATTACTGGATCATATGGTAGTTCTATTTGTAGTTTTTTAAGGAACCTCCAAATCGTTTTCCATAGTGGCTGTACCAACTTACAGTCCCACCAACAGTGCAGGAGAGTTCCCTTTTCTGATGTGGAGATCTTTTCACTAGAGCAACTTCCAAGATGTGGCACAGGATTTCTCCACTTCGGCAATTAAAGAACTGGAAAGCCATGACTCTGAGGCACTAAAAGATATTAGACTGTCTCTCAAAAAATTAAAAATCAAATGCTTAATTTGAGGAATGCGTATTTTCAGTATTCTACTTCCCCCAAATGTGTTGATGCATGTTGCTTCAGTTAATATTGCTGTTTAACAAATTACCCTAAAAAGCAACTGCTTAAAACAATTATTTCATGTTCATGGATTCTGTGGGTCAGAAATTCTGACAGGGCACAAAAGAATGTCTGGGGTTTCAACTTGGAAGATTCTGTAACTGGGGGCTTGAATTATGTGAAAGTGTCTTTGCTCACAAATCCAATGCATGGCAAGGGCCATCAGCTGAGATTTCAGTTCAGGCTGTCACTTGAATTACCATCTACACATGGTTTCCCCACGTAGCTTGGGCCTCTTCATAGCATGGCAACCTCAAGGTGGTAGAACTTCTTCCACGGTAATACAAGGCTCCAAAAGCAAGTGTCACATTGGACAAGGTAGAAGCTGCATCATCTTTTCTGACCTGGCCTCAGATGTCACACAGCATCACTTCTGTCCCATTCTATTGGTTACAAGTGAATCATAAAGCCACTCAGGTTTCAAGAACAAATGGCATAGATCCCACCTCTCAGTGGAAGGAGTGTCAAGTTCACATTGAAGATGTACATGTTGGATGGGACACTGTTGTAGCCATCTTTGAAAAACACAATCTGTCATACATGTGTAGTATACAGTTTCCTTCAGTTAACAAGATCATGGGTACCTAGCATTCCTCAGTTAACTGGGATATTCATGCAGTGAGGATACTTCAATTCTGAAGATGTGGGAATGTACTACATAAGGAAATTGTTGGAAGTATAAAAGATCGGCATTTGTTTCTTTTGCAAAGGAGAATCTGCAATTTTAATACTCAAAACTAAGTCACAGAACAAGAAGAAAATGAATGGGTCAGACATTGTCACTAATTTCATAAGAATTTGAAAAAATTTTAAACTCTTCCATTTCAAAATTATATTTTAAAGCTCTGGAATTCTTTTACTTTAATATAAAATACTCTGGACTACAATACAAAAATTTCAAATAAGCATTTTAAGAATTTAAGTAAAATAAACCTTCATGCTTATCCTACAGCACACACAAAATTTAATTTGAGATGAATCACAGACTTAAAAGGAAAAGCTAGAATCATAAAGCTATTAGTGAAAAACATAGGAGACTATCTTGGTGACTTTGAGACAGCTAAAGACATCTTAAACAGAAAGCAATAAGCTTAAAAGAAAAGACTGACAATTTGGACTTCATCAAAATTTAAAATATATGCAGTATTCATCAAAGAACACCACTGAGAAAGTGAATAGGAAAGCCAGAGACTGGGAGAAAAACATTCACAAAACATGTATCTGACAAATGACTAGTATCCAGGAAATATAAAGAATTCCTACAACTCAATAATAATACAACAAACAACCAATAAAAATTGGCCAAAGATCTGAAAAGGCACTTCACACACACACAAAAAAAATACAAACAGCCAATAAACACATGAAAAAAAAGTGCTCAACATCATGGGTGATCAGGAAAATGCACATTAAACTACAATGGGACACTACTACATATCTATCAGATTGCTTAAATTTAAAAGCCTAATAAAACCAAATGTTGGCAAGGCTGTGAAGCAATTAACCCTTGTACATTATTAGGGAAAATGTAAACTGGTATAACCTCTTTGGTAAAAGGTCTGGCAGTTTCTTAAAAAACTAAACATACACCTTTGTCCTAGCGATTCCATTCATAGTTATGTAACCAAGTGAAAAAAAATTATGTTCACAAAAATATTTGTACGAGAATGTTCAGAGCAGGTTTATTTATATTAGCCAAAAATTGGAAATAACCCAGGTATCTATCAGCAGGGGAAAGAATAAACAAATTGTGGTATTCTCATACAATGGAACACTACTCAGCAATATGAAGGAATGAATTACTGATACACTCAACAATCTCAAAATCATACTTAATTAATACGAGAATCCACAAAAGAATACATGCTATATAATTCCATTTATATGAAATTCTAGAATAGGAAAAAAAAACTATTTGCTGTGAAAAAATCAGAGAAGTGGTTGCCCCTTGAATGGGAGATGTGGGCAGGGACTGACTAGCATGGGACGTGAGGGAACTTTCTGGGTGATGGTAATATTGTACGTCTTAATAGGGATTTAGGTTGCACAGGTATATGCATTTGTCAAAATTAACCAAATGTATACTTAAGGTTTATGCATTTTATTGACTATAAATTTTACATCAAAAGGGAAAATATGTAAATAAATGATAAGCCTGGTAACATATTTAGAGGGAAGTAACTGACGTCTGTGATTTTCCTTGAAATGCACCAAAGTTAAGATGGATTAATGGATGGCTAGAGGTGTGTATGAATGAAGAGATGTATGATAAAGCAAATATAGTAAAATATTAATGATACAATCTAAGTGGGGAAAATAAATGGGTAAGACTTTGTTGCTAATTTGACAAGAATTTGAAAACTACAGAAACTATTTCATCCCAAATTTAATTTCAAAGCTCTGCAATTTCATACCATAAATATAAAATATTATGGCCCATAAGAATTTTAAGTAAGCACATTAAAATTATCTGACTTTAATCAACAGAGTAGAGCATCAAGTGGAACAACTCAAACCCTGCTCTATGATTCTGAGACTCGACTTTTGCTCAAAACATTCTGCCAGCATTTCCCATTAGCTCTTTCTGGAAACTGAAGGAAGAAACAAAAAATGCTCAGTGCTCTTTGCCCAGGCTTTTTGGTTTTATTTGCTTGAGCTTTATTTATCTTTTTAATTTCTTTTTTTTTTACAATTGCTCATTGTTTAAAAAAAAAATATCAAAGAATGAGGCAGCTTGGTGTGCAGCCTGCTAGGATTTCTTCAAAGGATACACAATCCTTGAAATATTTATATAAATATACATGCACTCATAACCTTTAGACTTTTGGCATAAATAGGATCATATTATACAGATTTCTGAATTTTGCTTTATCTACAAAACAGCATGACATATATATGGTAGCCATTAGTGCTGTTTACCTAACATCTGGTTTCCCTCTTTCTTCTGAACATATGGGTGGAGCCATGTGACTAGCACTGGCCAATGAATTGAGAGTGTAAATGATATGTATTTCTTCCCAGCTGAGATTTATTGGGCTTGACCCTCCGAAGTTCTCCTCTTTCTCTGGTATATTCAAGGCAGTGGCTGTTCTGTCAGCTTCACTCCCTGAGCGGCAACTGTGAACAAAGCTCCCTCTGACAACAACAACGGATACACAGAGTAAACGAGAAATAACCTTTGTTGATTTAATTGCCCGAGATTTGGGAGTTTGTTATTACTGCAGCATTACTTAACCAATCCTGACTACCACACTGAACATTTTCTCAAGTATGCATATTTGGTCTATCTCATTCTTTCTAATGGCTAAATAGTACAGTCTTAAACCAAAGCAATAGAATTTATCCAACTATTCCCTTATTGTTGGACATTTGATTTTTCCAAATTTTTGCTATTACAAAGTCTGCTGCAATAAATATTGTGTGCGCACACACACATACACATACGTATTAGAATCCATTTGTCAAAATTTTTCTGAGTAAAAAGTTTCCAGGAGTGCAATAACTAGGTAAAAGGGTCTAAGCATTAGATACTGCCAACTGCCCTCCAAAATGCTGAACCAATTTAAACTCCTATCAACAGAAAATGAAAATACCGATTATCCCACATGCTTATCTGCAGTCAGTTATGTTATTCTTTTTAAATGTCACCAATATAACATGTGGAAATTATATTTCATTGTTGTTTCAGCTTGCATGATTATTGGGCTTCTTTTCATAGGTTTAAAGGCTATTTGTATTGCTTCTGAGAACTGTTTATTCCTGTCCTTAACCCCATTTCTGTCTGTTGATTTTAAAGGAGTTTTTCATAAATCCTTGATGTCAATCCCCTGGTTCTTACACTGGTTGTAAATATTTTCTCTCAGTCTGCCCCTTGTCTTTTAAATTTGTTTATAGTATTTTTTGCCTAGAGAAATAAAAAATTTTCTTGTAGTCAATACAGTCAACTTTTCCTTTATGGTTTTTGGAAACTATGCCCTACCTACCACAAAATTAAAATGGATTAAATGTTTCCTAATCAATTATCACTACAGCCTTTATTATTAATCCATTCTTTGTCCACTGATTTGAGAATTGCTCTTGTACCTTACAATAAATAAAGTCCATAAAAATGAATCTTTTAAGGGGTCTATATATTTCACTGATAGTTTAATCCTCTATTAGTACAATGCAGTGTTTTCAAATATCTATAAATTATATAAATTCTAGTATCTTGACTTTAATATTCTTCCTTTTCAACATCTTTTTCAATCCCTGATTTTTCTTGAGGGACCTCAAAATCGATGAGCCAATTTCTCTCCCCTAATCCTGCAAAACAAAACCAAATCTAACAACAGCAACAACAAAAACCCACACTGTAATTCTGATTAGAATTGCTTCAAATCAAGATTAATTTGGACAGATGAGAATTTTTAAAATAGTATCTTCCCATTCAGAGCTATAACAAAGTTTTGAAATTGCATTCATTTTAGTCTTACACATTTCTTGTCCAATTTATTCCCAGGTATTTCATAATTTTTGTTGCTATAGCGAATAGTAACCCCCATTGCATAATATTTCCTGTTTATTACTAGTATAAAGTAAAACTATTGCTTTTATGTAGTCTTCTTGTTTTTAGCTACTTTCCTAAATATTCTTAACAGTTCTAGCCATTTTTAAATTCAGTCTGAATTTTTAGATATACAATCATATTTGGGTTCTAATTTAAAAATCAATCTTCACTTCTATTTTGGGCTATTGACACAATTGATTCCTAAATGCTTATTTCCACTATACCCAGAGCACAAAATAATGGAATTTTATGGCTGGAAGGGACCTTAAAATTATCTAATCCAAGGGTTACCTAGTCAAGTACCTTCTGGGACATATAAGCAGGAGAAGGTATAAGACAATAAGGAATTGTAGAGACTGGGGGAAAATGCAGAGAACAGGTACAGTCTGAGAAGAACAGCTGCCACTCACCCTCAACTGGTAGCTGACATGGGGAAATGCAGGCCCAGTTTCTATTTTTCAAGAGGAGACAGAAATATAGATTTTTATGCTTAAACTCTTACTTTTAAAGAACATTAAACAAAAACCAAACAAAACACAATTGCCAGCTATCAATCCATGGACTTGAAAGTAATCTGATGCCTTCACTGAAGGCAATTTAAACTCAGAAAAGTGTGTCAGAGATCGCAAAAGTGGTGGAATATAGGGGAGGAGTTTGTATTTTGTTTCTCTGCTCGGGTGGATCAGAACAGTATTTGCAAAGTGCTAAAACCAGTCAAGTACTTTACTTGGTTTGTTTACAAACAAGGAGTTCAGTTCCTAATGATGACATTTTATGCTCCCTGTTTGGTTCATCTTGGCTTGGATTTGCCGTCACGGCAAATGAAAAGAGTACCTTTTAAATCATCCATCTATATTTGGGGAAATAACCACATTATATTCTCCATCACCCCAACATGGAAGTCAAGGCTCAATTTCCCAGGCTTCCGTGCAGTTACAAACATGCTGGTGACCCAGGCTCTGCCAAGCGGGGAAGCTTACATGAGATTTTGACTTGGAAGGGATTAACCAGAGAAAAACAGGTAGGCGTGGGCTACCTTTGGTATCAGAGGGGTCCAGCTTTCAGGGGTAGCAAAGGACATAAGGTTGCCAAAAGCAGTGGTAGTGATGGTTGTGGTAAAATCGAGTTCTTGGCAGCAGTGCAAATGTAGCAACGAGTGTGGGTGGTGCAGTAGGAACAGAGGCCATTTTCTCATCAGACAAGTTCTACAGCCCAATTCTGGGCACTGTTCCTAGAACTGAGCCTCAAGCTTGTTTCTCCAGCCCTACCAAAGATACTGTGAACCACCCAGGATCGTTTTAATAAATTCCTTTTCTGCTTAACTAGCCAGAGAGGATTCTGCTTTTTTAAAACTAAGCCCTCACCAATACAAACAACACCATCAGGCAGTGACAGAATCAAATCAAAGATCTCAGTCTTTTTGATTCCCAGGCCAGCATTTTTTCTATGACATCACACTATTTATATTTAATGCTTTTAGGAAGGTTCAAAATGCTGTTTTTGAAAATGTATGCTGAGGCTCGCATCTCAAAGATATGGTATGGACACTGTCAAAGTGTCTATTTGGTTCAAGATGAGAGTACATGTCTGAGTGCTTCTGGAATTTGTTTTTACTTCTGTTCATATAGATTCATAGACTAGTGGCTTCCTTAAAATATGATGGTTAGACTTACAATAAAAACACCACTAATAATGTACACAGAGTTGTTCAAAAAAAGATACAACAAAACCACATAAAAGGAGAGATAATCGTCTGAGATAAATCAGGATGAGGTCATTACAATGTTCTAAGTGCTAAATTTACAATCTTATTCCTTGAAGTAAAGGACAGTAATGGGGTGGATTATATTAACGTTTCCCAACCTTGGTCCACCAACGATGATGTTTATTTTCCACCTTCATGGCCTCCAAGTTTTTAAAGGGCTTCTTCCAGCCTCATTTATTAAAGAATGTTTTCAATGAGCTCATCAAGAGTAAATACACAGCTTACTGACATACCGAAAACAGGACATAGATTCCTACCACTATTTTCAGTGACTATCTCAAACTATTCCAACTATTGGGATAAAGGGTTTTCATTTTCTAGTGTCCGCTATGCATGACAGCATGCTACAAGAACTTTACATGTTATCAGATTTATTCATCACAGCAGCTCTATGTAGTAGGTATTATTAACATCCCCATTTTGGTAGGTGAAAATACTGTTCAGCAACTTACTCAAGGCCACCAAAGTGACAAATGGCAGAGCTGATATTTGGATGCAAGCCTACAAGTCTAAACTTGAATCTGTTTCCTACATTATACTACCTCTCTCAGGAAGAATTTTAAATTTACAAGAACGAAAATTTCCTTGAGGCTCTAAATCTTCGCAGGAATTTACTACATGGACACACACAGGAAAGCTCCTGATCCTGCAATTGGTAACAGGGGTCTGAGGAAGAACGGTGTGCTAATTCACCACATTCGTTGAGGCCTGAGACACGCGGTGCTGAAGGTATCTGGGAAAGACACCAGGGTGAACCGGGCATGCGCCCTGCCCTCTGAGGGTCCACTCAGGTGGGGAAAAGAGGTGAGCACTGAGCACGCAGAAAACCAAAATACATGCAGGCTACGTGGAGCGAGTGTCATCTCTGATGGGGAGATCAAGGCCCAGGGAGGTGGCCAGAGGAAGGGACTAGCCATGTCCTCCCTGGCACAGAGCCCTCGTTGCTGCTGTCACCTGGGGTTTAGAGTCCAGGGCCCCCATCAGGAAGCCTCACCCTGTCCATGTTCCCAACTGCATGAAACACTAGCCCTGCCAAACCTAGTCCCTGCCTGGCTCCCTGCTGGAATCTGCCTGTCAGGTATCGAGGATCTGAGAAAGGCTCTCTGCACTCTCTGCGATAACAACTGACAGCTGTTACAGGCCAATCTGACAGACCATGAAAAAAGGGTCCCAGAGAAATAGGTCTGGCCTAGAGGCAGGACCAGTGAGCCCCACAAGGCAGAAGAAAAATGCCCTCTATTTCCACCTGTCCCGCATTCCTCTCAGGTCAATTTTGAGGCAAATATCTCAGGAAGGCCCACAAGTTAATCCATTAATCCATTACCAACCATGGTACCTTACGCAGAGGTGATTTATTAGCTCCCGCCCAAAAGGTTTCCCTGAGAAGAGGTGCAAATCTCTGAGAAGAAAGGAAATGCCCGGGGCTTGGCCCACTGCCCAGAGCAGCGAGCCCAGGCTCTGAGGTCCCAGGTACATACTGAGGGGCCAGGTTATGTAAGCAGGGCAGAGAATCAGGGCCACAGAGGTGAAGCCCAGAGGCCTACACTGCAATCCTGCCTCTACCTCTCTCAATGCACAAATTTGAAGAGGGAACATTTTACAACTGTATTTATAAACCTACATTTTAAGGGTTTCAGAATGTCAGCACCTAGAAGGGGCCTTAGAGACCATTATATGGACAAAAGAGTGAGGTGTAGGTAGGTGAATCAAGTTGTCCAAGTCACTCGACTTGTGAGGGTCAGAACTAGCTCTCCCTGATTCCCCTACAGTCAGAGACAGACTTCCCTTCCCCAGTGCAAGGTAAACAATTATTTACCTGTTTGTTGCAAACTTTAGACAGGATGTTCCTTGAGAAATAGGACCATTCATTAAATTATTCAACAAACACCTACTGTACTTGGCAGGAGCCAACTGTGGAGGCAGGGAAGTAAACAAATAACTCAACAGGGGGCTACCAGTGGATAACACAGGAAAAGCATTTAGCACGACGGATGGTCCATAGCAAATGCTCGATAAATGGTGACTTCTACAAAAGAATAATTCTTCGAGTGAGATGGAAATAAGGGAAGAAATAAGATGGAAATGAGGCAAGGGTCAGATCATGACCAAACTCACACAAAACACTAAAAGGCTGGGTTTGCCCTGGAGCAAAGGAACAACATGATCAGATTTTAGGGAGGTCACTCTGGCATAGTTTTGGAGGATAAGCGTTAAGAAAAGATCAGTTCTGCAGCTCTCAGAGAGTCCAAGTGAACAGATGAAAAGCTGAACTGCAACAGTGAAACTGGGGATGAGAGAGGTAGTTTAAGAAGTACGATTTCAAGAGGGTGGGAGAGGTCAAGATAGGGGAGAGGGGAAAAACAAGGTAGACCCTGGCCCAGGCCCTGGGGACAAGTATGGTGGCCTTTATCAAGATAGGGTCCCCGGCTGCAACTTTATGGGAGAAGAAAATGAGGTCAATTTAGGGGAAATTATTTGGGGGTGCCTTAGGGACATCCAAAGGGGGGATGTCCCGAAGGCATTCGTATTTCCAGATTCATAATTCAAGAAAAAGATCTGAGCAGGAGGAATTAAATGGGGAACTCAGCCTTCAGCTGACAGCCAAAGCAGGGCAGGCTGGATAAAATGCAACCACTCAACAAATATTAACACCCAGGCACTGTGAAAAGTGATCAACCTAAAGCAAAAAACAAGGAAGGACATACGGATGGCCAAGAGGCACATGAAAAGCTTGCTCAACACTACTCATTATTAGAGAAATGCAAATCAAAACCACAAAGAGGTATCACCTCACACCGGTCAGAATGGGCATCATCAGAAAATCTACAAACAGTAAATGCTGGAGACGGTGTGGAGAGAAGGGAACACTCTTGCACTGTCGGTGAGAATGTAAGTTGATATAGCCACTATGGAGAACAGTATGGAGGTTCCTTGCAAAACTAAAAATAGAGTTACCATATGACCCAGCAATCCCACTGCTGGACATATACCCAGAGAACACCATAATTCAAAAAGACACATGCACCCCAATGTTCACTGCAGCACTATTTACAATAGCCAGGACATGGAAGCAACCTAAATGTCCATCAACAGGTGGATGGATAAAGAAGACGTGGTACATATGTACAATGGAATATTACTCAGCTGTAAAAAGGAACAAAATTGTGACATTTGTAGAGACATGGATGGACCTACTGTCATACAGAGTGAAGTGAGTCAGAAAGAGAAAAACAAATATTGTATATTAACACATATATGCGGAATATAGAAAAATGGTACAAATCAACCTGTTTGCAAGGCAGAAATAGAGACACAGATGTAGAGAACAAACGTATGGACACCAAGTGGGGAAAGTGGGGTGGAGGTGGGGGGGGGTTGGGGGGGAATGAATTGGGAGATTGGGATTGCCATATATACGTTACTAATAAGAAAAAAAATCAAATTGTACCCTTTAAATATATTCAGTTTATTGTAAAAAAAAAAATAAAAAATAAAAAACAAGGATGAGAAGGTCCCTGCCCTCAAAGAGGTTATGTTCTGGTGAGAAGAGCCAGAATATACACTCATACATACGCACAGAAATAAAAGAAAAATATTAGCTAGTAAAAGCTCCAAGCATATAATTAAATTAGGATGTGGTATGATAGCAACTGCCTATGTAGTTTCTTCACCTTTGCCCAGGAAAGATCATGAGCAGCTAAAAAGAGGGCTGAGGACCATGCGCCAGGAACCCACAGGTGGCACAGTGCCCGACACCCAGCATATCACATGGGCCAGGACGTCTTGACTTCTGTACTACACTCTCATCTGGAGACAATGCCTCCAGCTCCAAACCAGAACCCCCAAGAATAATCCTAGCATCTCATTATTCCATTCAGGAACGATGATATGTAGTGAGGCCAGCGCAAGGTGCCAGGTTTAGGGCAGTGAACAGGGCTGTCGAGGACCCTACCCCTCAGAAAGCTCACGTTCTAATAGTAGAAGACATACCCAAGCACACACACACCGAGTACAGCTATCTAAATAAAGTCAACTGCAAGTTGTGCTGAGTGCTATGAAAAACATAAACAAGGAGCTAAGAAAAACAGTGAGTGATCTACTTTAGGTACAACAGTCAGAAAGCAAGCGCCTCTGAGGAAGCAGCATTTACAATGAGTCCCCGGGTTTGCCACAAAAAAGATGGTGGTGTGGACATTCTGAGCAGAGAATTGCGTGCACAGAGCTTGGAAGAGGGAAAGAGCTTGACGTGTTTGAGAGAGCGAGTGACAGTCAGCAAGACCAGAGGACAGGACTGGAGGAAAAGAAGTGATGACACTGCAAATACAAAGTTGCATCGCTCAAGGCCCCGCCGGTTGCAATAAAACATTTGGATCTTACTGTAAGCCACTGAAGGGTTTTTCAAGCCAGATACGGCCTGACCTGATTTCTGTCTTAAGGAATTTCTGGCCAGGAGAGGGCCTAAATATTAGGAGCTGGTTCTTTCTGAGCATCCGGTGCCTTGAGGTCACCCGCCAATCACACAGTGTGGCCGTCCTTTATTCCGCCCACAATTAGGGCTAGGCCTCCATCTGCGGAGCAACTTTTCCTCCTTGGATCTCCTGCCTGGCCTGAGTGCTTCCCCCAAAGCCCCATAAACTCACTAAAGTGTTTCCAATAGACACTGCTAGAGTACTAGGAGAATGGACACTTTTGTAAAAGAACACAAAATAATAAAACGAAACCACTCCCTCATTTCTGATGGAAATTCATTTTCCCCTTCACTGCTTTCCATTAGTCCACGGCTTCAGCAATTGTCTGTGCTCTTTACCCTGTCTCCATTTATTTTCCAAGAGGCTGTGAACATGTGTACTGCTATGAACAATAACAAAGGACTATAAATTCGTATTGATCCCAGAAGCTTGGGAATTCTACACAATAAAAATATGTTCCCTGACTGCTGCTCTCAAAAGAATATTTTGGAGGCACAGAAGAGCTTTGTTAAAACAACAAAAGAGCTTTGGGGACACTCTGGGCCTAATGGAGGGCTTGGGTCACCAGGTAATAATGCAACAGGCAACTTCAGACACAAAGTTAGAAAGACCTCCCTGCCACCCTCTCCTGGGCTCACGGCTTCATTCCTCAGCCACATTCTGACTGCATCAAGCCAAGTTTCCTCTATAGCTTTCAGCCACTATTGTTTTTAGGAGCCAGAATTCTCAGCCTAAAGAGAATAGTCCCCTTTGTCCTCCATCCATGATTTAATTTACATTCTCCTGAACGCTCCATTCACTTTGTTTTCAGGCTAAGAAGTCTCACAATTGTACCAGACCCTGACTTTGAATTTCCCTGTGTTTCTACCGTTTGGAAATTTGCCTAGGTCAGTCACTGGACAGTCCTAGAATTCAGCTTAACCTTGGAGAAAATCTTCATTGTTCATGATTTCGTATATTACTTCTAACTTCTGTCATACGTTTTCCCCTCGATTTCTGTATTTTTGTGTCTTTCAAAATACACGCGTGTGTGAGCGTACGTATGCACAGATGCATACGTAGCCCCTCTTCTCTGATAATCGCTGAAGTTTCCCCTATCTTTTCCAACTGGCTCTCATTCCTGGGGAGGTGTCCCTCCTATGTTCCTCAGATTTCAGAGGGGTGCTCTTAGCTGCACTGTTTTCAGCCTTTCTCATTCAGATGCAGCCTTCCTGGCATTCCCCTCATCCTTCAATGCCCTGCATGATTCACAAGACAATGTGCCCACCTGACTTCCTAGGCTTCTGTCTCTCTGTTCTCCCCTAGAAACTTCTTTTATATGCAAATGTATAAAACTTACTAGAAATGGGCAAAACTTGATCACAAAGGAATACGAAAGTAAAGAAATACCAATTCCACCCCCCCCCCCCAAAAAAAGTGTCATAAGTTAATGAAGAGACGCTAGGGTAGAAATCGTTCTTTCTGTTCTTTGGACAATCTTGAGCAGAAAACAGACTATTGCTAGTAGAATATCGCTTACTTGAATGTATTATAATCCACCATCTTCGTGTGCATACAATCAGCAGCTGTAAACACCTGCTTGAGCTTTCTGGATTTTGATTCTTCTTGTTTTATCTTTTGCAGGGCAAGTTCAATGTTGCTCATAGGAAACTGGAAGGGGGAAAAGAAAGATATTTAAGATAGGGAGCCTAATCTTTCTGGTGGCCAGCAGAGACTTCACACTGTGAACCTGGGCTTAGCCGGCTATGTCTTTCCATAGAGACCAACACAGAGAAGACATGACCAGGTTTATGTTTCTTCAGCTATGGCTTTAGGACAATGAGTGACATTAGCACAGGCCCAGATGTGAGAGAAATGAGCTTAAGGGACAGCGGGCCACAGGAATCAGAAAAGAACCACTACTCGCACCTCAGCTTCCCCCCTTTAACCATTGGACATTGACCCAACATCTTGGGAGACCCTGATGGAGAGGATGGGGATTCAAAATTGAATAAGTGGACCCCCATCTTCTCCAGATCTTTAGAGTGGGCCCCCTGGAACTGTCAGCCACCAAGTGATACACTGGGCAGAGAGAGGCGAGGTGTCAAAGGTCTACACGCACTGCACTGCAATCCCCTTACACTCACTCTCCAAGCAGCCCCCAGTTCCTGTCTCCTACACTGTGATTTGGCTTTTGACTATGTAAGAATACTTCTTATTCGATCCAGTAAAGCATAAGGTTGTAAATAATTACAGCAAAGAGCTAGAAAAGGAGAGGACTAAATACGAAAATAAAACATTGATGGTAACTTAGCATAAAGCTCCCTCTCTGCCGTGTGGGGGCGGGGGGGGGGGGCGGGGGGCAGGGAGCGGGGTGTGGGGAGGGGGATTCCCTCCCTTTTCTGCATTTCCTTTAATCTGTTTCCATGATAGGATCTATTAGCTCTTTTGAAAAGACTCCTCAGACTGATATTAATCTTTCTCTGCTTAGAATGTCCTTGTTAAAGGTAGTTTTAAGATAATGCAGTTTTCACTTGGGATGCTGATACTAGATAATGTCCTACTCTGCTTTTATCTTTCTGAAAGGAGAAAAGCCCTTTACGTCTCGTGTGTGTGTGTGTGTGTGTGTGTGTGTGTGTGTGTGTGTGTGTGTGTGTGTGTGTGTGTGTGTGTGTGTGTTCATGCTATATATAGTTTATATTAAAGTACAGGTTTGCACTATGTTTGAAAATGGAGCTCTAATTACAATAGCTATTGTAAACTGTACACTGACTGAGCTTGCTATGAGCCACATAGAGCTAAGCACTTAAAACATGATCGCATCTAATCTTCATAGCAACTCTCTGAAATTGGCACTGTTGGTACTCCCATTTTAAAGATGCGGAAAGCAAAGCTCAGGGAACGACACGTCCAAGGCCCCTTAGCTTTTAAGGGGTCAGGTTTCCTAGCCAAGCCTGCTGG
The DNA here is from genome assembly GCF_030028045.1 of Hippopotamus amphibius kiboko. Classification (NCBI taxonomy): domain Eukaryota; kingdom Metazoa; phylum Chordata; class Mammalia; order Artiodactyla; family Hippopotamidae; genus Hippopotamus; species Hippopotamus amphibius. Next base: position 97,371,808 of record NC_080203.1, on the reverse strand, counting down.
TCTCCAGGAATCTAACTGCTCCTATTATTGAGCCTCTCACCTGACTTTAATACTTTTGAAGAGCTACCAGTTCGTGGTATCACGATAACCTAAGTTCCTAACACTGCAAATGAAGAGATGGTGTGGCAGCCTCAGAGGGTGCTGCCCAGGCCTGCCCTCAAGAGAGACCATGCAGAGAAGAGCACTGTTAGCGGACAGCCCCCAGCTGCTGCACCTTCCTGATCACTGCAGCGCTGCAGCTTTCAGAGATCCCACCGAGGCCACACTCTTCCCCAGACTCTTGCCATCCAGTGACTGAGCAGGAAGGAGGCACCAGAGCTGGGCCATTCCTGCCTGGCATGGGATTTCTCTGATAGCTAGTCTTTGCTCTGGGGCTCCCCATCTTCCTGGCTGAGACTTTCTCAGAGCTGCTCTGTGTCTGAGGCTCTTCCCACCCCATCCTCCTTCCTTCCCTCTCCTTTCACAAGGGTCAGACCTACATCTCGGTCTCCCCACCTACTCCTGCTCCCTCCACCTTTTTCCTTCATATGCATTTCTGCCATACAGCTCTTGCACGTCTGATTTTGTCTTGGTATCTGCTTCTCAGAGGACCTAAACTGATCCCAGTAATGTGATATACACAGAGAGACTGATCCTAGCAACTTGCCCCGAGCATTTCACATATAAACGAAATGGAATTGGTACTGTATCTACATAATTGGCACATAAATATCACTATTTATAGGCAGACTTTTAAAATAAATTGTTTCTAGACAGATTCTTCAATAGTAGGCAATGGTTCTGAAATATACAGGTTTGTACACTGAACTAGCCCACACTTAAAAATCAAGATTTTGTCAACATGTTATTTTTACCGAACAGCACTGCCACACTACTACTTTCAGTAATAGTACCCATGTGCCATATTATTTCAAATGAAAAAACTTTTGGAGCTCACTGCTGCCCATTTGTCCTTGGATTCTCATTTAGGCCTCTGGTGGCTCCTGTTATAGGAAGTTGCAACCCCAGCAACTATCCGGTTCCCTCGGGGTTTCTGTTTGTTCAGGTCTCGGCCCTCTCTGCAGGCCTGTGCCAATTAACTGGGACAGCACAGTGTGTGGCACCAGACTGTCTTCCTTTCCGATCGTTGCTGAATTTCTTTCTGAAAGCATTGCCAGCGTCAGCAGAAAACCCAGGAAACTTGATTCAATCCTGGGCCTGCCTCCTGCCTGTGCCTGGCATCCGTGATGCTGGGCAGCGGAGAACCCAGCACGTCAACAGAGGATACCGGGCCCTGGCCTGTGACGGGACCTGTGGCCAAGCCGTGCAGATCCATTATTCATGCCCACATGTGTGAATGCACAATGTAAAACTGGTGGCAAGATGAAGAAGAAAAGGCCTGGAGTAAGAAAAACACAGACTGCAGGGTGCTGAGAGGCGAGTCAAGAATTATAGCCAGTGAGTTCACCTTATCTGAATTCCTCTCCATGTAGTTTAAGGTGTACTCATCAGCACTGACCAGAAGAAACAGGTAGCCGTTCACGTTCACTTTGGCCCCAACATACAGCTCCTCAGCCTTGATGTATTCCGAGAGTTCACTTTTAAAGACTGCTTGTCCAGGCTTCTTAACACGAATTCTTTTTAAGAACATCCCACCAGTATGCCCTATCGAAAAAGAGAAATAAAGTTAATGAGTAGGCTTTGTTCTTAAAAGAACCGTACCACTTCCCTTTAGAGTTACTTCATGTTCAAACACAGACCATACAACTTAGCTGTGAACTTGTGAACTCATACTGCGTATAGTACTTAAGGGAAGAATGAGGCAGTGGGTGAAGAAATGAGACTTCCTGGATGAGTATGTTAAGAAGAAAAGTGGCACGGCATCCCCGCCTTTTCTTTCCTTGCTCCACTCCCTTCCCAATCCAAACACTTAATAAACACTTGGCAAGGACTTGCCATACGCCCAGCAGCATCCTGGAAACTTGTACATCAGGAACGTCTTTAGAGCCTGTCTGACAGTACCAGTAGAAAGTTTCTTACCTGAGCTTATTTCCACCTACTTGTCCCAGATGATGTCTTACACTTCTTCCGACATACAGATGAAACGTAAGATGCCCCATTTCTGGAAAGGAGCTCACTTAATTGTTTGAAGATAACTATGGGAGTCCCCTGAACTCTTTTTCTACAGGCAAAGTATCTTCGCTTCTTTTAGCGATGCCTCATTTTTCTTTCTTTCCAGAATTCTCACCATTTCCTCTGCTCTTTTCTGGGCATTATTTGGTTTTTGAGCTCTTGGAAAGCAATGAGCAGAGCTGAACATGGGACTCCATTATCTTCTAACTGATACTGAACTGAAATCTCCAAACCTGTGAATACAACCTGAGACCAGGTGAGCTTTGGGGATCAGCTTTATCACACACTACCGCTTTCAGAAACCAGAGGTGGTGGAAAGACATAGGCTTTGTAGCCAAATAGAGCTGGAGTCCGTCCTGGCTGTCGCTTGCCGGGTGATCTTTAGGAGTCATTTAATCTCTCTGAACCCCTCTGAATTCTCACTGGTAAATGGGAATAATATTTGTAGGGGGCCATGAAAATGTACTTCTCAGATTGCCTGCTGTGGGGAACAAAGTTGACAGAAGGCTCCAACTGCTTGTTCTGAAATCTATCCCCAGATTTGTGCCGAGGTCATGCTTCCCACAGCCTGCTGCCAACACATGACTGAGCAAGGTGGGGATACTAAGGCAGGCCCATTCTTGCAAGATGGGAGCTCCTCTGACTGGTGACTTTGGCTCCAGGACTCCCAGTTGGTCTTGCCAAAACTTTCTTAGAGTTTCACTGCAGCATCAAGACCTTCCCCTTTTTCCCTTTCCTCTGTCCTTCACAGGAGTCAGACATGCACTGCAGTCTGACGGCTCTCCTGACCTCTTCTGGCTCCTGCCACACTTTCCCTCACCAGCATTTCCCCTACGAAATCTCTTGTACATTTAATCTCACCGTGGGATTTGCCTCTTGGAGGACCAGGACTAACACAAAACATAACCTCATAAAGGTCTTATAAGGATAATAGCAGGTACTCACTCAGGACTGCTTTATTACCAGCAAGCTTGTGGTTGACTGCCATCACTCGTTCTGTTTTATGAATGCTGCAATTTGTTTTTGGCCACATCGTCCCCATTCTAGATGTACAGAGTTGCTTTTTTGACCTTCAAGAGCATGACTTTATATTCATCCCTATTTGATTTCATATTTTAAGATTTGATTCATTATTCAAATCACTCTGGAGCCTGACTTAGTTATACAAATTATTCATTATTCATTGGTGTGCTGAGTAGCTCATACCAGCTCATAAGGGCTGGTTGTTAAATTTTCAGGGATTTTGCAAGCCAGATGTTAAACTGTTGGTTGCTTGAAACTGGCCACGGTTAGGGTATTTACATCATGGAACTTGACAAATGGAACAGAATAGAGCTTTTAAAATTTTTTCAGAGAGCCGGTTAATCAGCACACCACTGATTATTCTTCCCAAACCTGTGTCTTTGGCACAGATAAAAATCTTAAACATGTTGGGACAAAGAACAGAGCCCTACAGTTCCATAATTTGGTAAGTCAAAATCAGGGGCTCTCCTCAGCAATGGCCACCCTATCAGTCTACTGGAGAGAGGCATTCCAAGGGCCTTGAAGCTGGAACCTTCGCAACAGCCTCAACAGCCAAAGGGAAACAGACTCTGAAGATTAAGTTTGTTAATCTGGGATTCTTATCTTAAAGCTAGACAAAAATTTTGTAAGTGGCACTATCAAGGATACAGATTTCTTCTTGTCTTGCTAGCTGTGCATGGAACTGGTGGTAGCCAGATCATGATTTTGAAGCCCTTGGATTCCACAGAGGTGCCTCAAAGGCCACGGAGGAAGTCGGGATAGTGTCTAAAAGGAGATATCCCAAGTCCCCCAGTCCTGAGCCAACCAAAACTGTTCCTCCTCTTTTATCATTTTATACGTCTGGGTTCCCATTTAAGAGATCTTTGTAAAATGAACTTTAGTGGTTAAAAAAAAAATGAAAGCGACTCTCTTAGATCATCTAGGCTATAAAAATCAGATCATATGCCCTAACTTTCAACATGAAGAGACAGTTAATTATTCTGAGGAAATTGCTATGAGAGGTATGTCTCTTACCTGAATTCCTCTCTATAGGTTCAAACACTGAAAGTGTGTCATCACTGAGAAAATATGAAATAACAAACATCCTTTCCATGTCAGCACATTTGTGTGTGATTAGTTTTGCAAAAAACCGGAGTATATTGCTTATGTTGCCATAGCTAAATGGAAGAAAAATGAGGGTTATAGCATTATACAAGTAATCGTCCACGTATTATACATGTTAAAAAAAAACCTGCAAAAGATATGCTATGTCTTTTTATTGAAGTATAATGGACATATAACATTATATTAGTTTCAGGTGTACAACACAATGATCTGATACTTGTAGATATTGTGAGATGATCACCACAATAAGTCTAGTTAACATCCATCACCACACTTAGTTACAAAAAGCTTTTTCTCATGATGACAGCTTTTAAGGTCTACTCTCCTAGCAACTTTGAAATATGTGCTATAGTATCATTAACTATAGTCATCATGCTGTACATTACATCCCCATGACTTATTTTATAACCGGAAGTTTGTACCTTTGACCCCCTTCACCCATTTCACCTACCTCCCATCCCAGAGGTGCACTATGGTTTTAAGATAGCAGCATAAACTCTCAGAGGTTGAAAAAGTTCAACCATCTTCTTATTAAGGCTCTACATCTATATGCAGAGGCATTTTCTGTTTACTAAAATACCTCTCATTCTTTCGATGTCCAAGGTAACACATTGGGAAAATGTACCCAAAACAAATGTCATAAACACACTGCTCAAACCATCTGCATTAAATGGTTGTTCCCTACTCACAAGGCTGGTCAACAATCCCAACAATCAAGTCAGCCAGAAGCACAGCACCTGGGCCTCGCCGCCCCAGCAGGCCAGAGGCTGTGCTCTGCTGGTGCCTGGAGCCACCTCCCCATCTCACTGCCCACTTTCTCATGCCCATTCCTTATTTTTCTTCCAACCCCACCTCGTCTCCTCGCTGAGTCACTCTCCTAGTTCCCCAGCAGCCCTCTAACTCCCTTCAAGGGAAAATTTACCTTTTCCCTTTCAAATGCTGTATTAAATACGACAGACCTGCCTTTCATAACACTTATCTCCCATATCACAAGTCACCATTACAAGTCTGTTTTCTGAGGGCAAGGACTGCATCTTAGTAATCGTTGTCTAATACAACAGTTTTTACATTCTAAGTACTCAATAAATGTTTGTAGAAAGTTGTTACACGATCCGTATAGACTGGAATTTGCCCTTGGAATTCTATGCATGAATAGAATAGTCTAGAAGACTGAAGATGGGATTGAATTTCAGAATCAAAAGTTCCCAGAATTGATTGCCTGGTCATGGAAGAAATTAATTTACGGTCTGTCTGCAGAAGCATGTCTGTGGATATCAGCTAGTAAATGGTGGACTTCACGACAAATACTAAACCCTTTGGGAGGTTTTTGGTAATCAAGATCATTACTCCAAGGAGGCATAGAGTAAAATAAACCATGCACTTCATCCCTTCCCTGTCACAACTCTAAGCAGAGAGGTCCTCACTTTTTTAAGTCTCCTATGCTGAAATTCATTCTTTCCTTGTGGGCACAGTGATTTAAAAACAAACAAGAAAACTTATTTCTGATTCGCAGAGGCAGAAGGTGCTTTTCTCTACCCCTTTCTCTGATTGTCCAAGGAAGCAGGGCTGAAAAAGCATGGCGCCATGACTCCCAGCTTGAGGCCTCAAGCAATTTGGAAGGCCAGCCCCAGGGCAGCCCTAGGAAAACAGCCAGATCTCCATAGCTGTTTTCTTAGTCCCTAGTTTCCCAGGCTTCAGACAGACCTCATACAGCATAGGGGAGGAGGGCAGCTATACCTTCTCAACCATCTTCTCTGGTACATAATTGGATTTAAAAGTAACAAACAGATTTGGTAATCCCCTCTCATAAAAGACCCATATTTTTACAGATGCTTGAAATATCACTGAAACAACTGAATGAGGTCTAATGTCAGGCCAAATGAATACAACTGCAAATTTAGCTTCTTAGAATTACATAAATGTGTAAGTATGTATGTTAAGTATGAATTTTTCATGTTTAATATGCCTTTTTTAAACCTAATTCTAGTGTTCTGGACAGCTTATCTATCAGGAATAAAATCTATTCAAACACAATCTTTAGACCAGTTGTTCACAAACTTTGTCATGTATGAATCACCTGGGAGCTTATTAAGTATACAGAATCCAGAGTCCCACCCCCAGAGCTATGGATTCAGTGGTTAGCTTGCAGCTCCAAAAACCTGCATTCTTTATAAGCTCCCCAGGAGATTCTGATGAAGTCATCCCCAGAGCACACTTTGAAAAACACCTGCAAGTATCTTCAGATATTTCCTTGGCTAATAAGCTAATTATCAAACTTTTCTAAACACTCTTTTTATCACACTATGCCCAGCACTCAAAAAAATTTTAGCATTTTCCCTGCTTCTGATCATACCACCTGTACTGCTCAATCTGGCTTCCTGGGCCATTGATAGTCAGGTTCAAATACGTACATATACAGTTATTTGTCATGACTGCCAATAATACACTCGCTACTCAAGTCACACAAGCCACTTCATTTAATGCCCCACACTGTGCCTGTTTCTATTTCCAGGCCTTCGCTTGGTGTCATCCCCTCCCTCAGGCATCCCCTATGCCTGCCCAGAGTCCTGTCCACCCATTTGGGCCCCAATCAGTAGAGCTCTCCTTGACCATGGCCGCCCACCCAGCTGACCACCGACTCAGGCCTCCTGCACTGACCATTAGCTGCGGCACCCAGTTTAGCACTATATAGACTTGTCTTCTTGACTGTTTTTTTTTTAATATGTGTGTATTCCCATTGTCTCAAAACAAACGATAAATTCCTAGGTCCAGCAGCCATGTCTTAACTTTTTCTACACACAGCCCAGAGTTACCTATAATCACGGTCTTGAATTCTTCTCCCTTTCTCTCTTAAGTCCACTTCTGTTACGTTTGTCCTACCTAAACTACCCTTGTCAAGATTGACAATGATCTCCACCATGCCAATTCCAATGGTTCATTTTTGTGTCTAACCTAACCAATCAGCAGCAGTTGGTACAAATGTCACTCCTTTTTCCATGGCACTCTTGCTTCACTTGGCTTCCAGGATCCTGTATTTTCTCTTGGTTTTGCTCCTACCTCCTTGCTTGTTCCTTTTCAGTATCCTTTGCGGGTTCTTCCTCTTTTCCTCAATCTCTGAATTTGGGGTGCCCCACAGATAACAAGGAATAACTTGGTCATCCACTTCTCTGTGTATATTCACTCCTTTGGTCATCTCTTCAGGATTTAAATACTATCCACATGCTGATGATTTCCAAAGTTCTATCTCTAGCTCAGACACCTCTCCTGAACTCCAGTCTCATATATCCAACTGCCAACTCAACATCTCTGCTTGATATCTGATATGTCAAACCTAACTTGTTCCAAAATTGAACTTCTGCTCTTGCCCCAGACCTACTCTAACTCTCGCCTTTCCCATCTCAGTAGATGGCAACTCCATCTTTCTAAGTGGAGAATTCTTAGGAGTCATCTTTATCTCCTCTCTTCCTTCACCCCTTGTATCCAATCTGCCAGGAAATCCTATTGGCTCAACCTTCAAAATATTTCCAGAATCTGCTACTTCTCATCATTTGCATGGTATTCACCCTCATGAAGCCATCATAACTTTTCTCTTGGACTACCGCAGTAGCCTCTTAACCGGTCTTTACTTCCACCATTGCCCTTCTACAGTCGATGCTCAACACTGCAACTGCAGTCATTCTTTTAATATGTAAATCGAATCAAGTCATTCCTCTGCTCAAATCTCCCAATGAATCCCTTTATCACTCGAAGTCAAAAGAATCCTTACACTGGCCTGCAAGGCCCTATGTGATCTGATTGCCCACTATCTCTCTTAATTTGTCTACTTTACCTGTTACTCATCTGTTCTATCCCTATCAGCCTCCTGCCTGTTCCTTGCGCATCCCAAGTTTGCTCCTTGCTCAGGGTCTTTACACTGACTGTTCCTTCTGCCTAGAGCATGTTTCCTCTCCTCAGTAAAGTCCATCCAGACCACACTGTTTAAAATTGAAACCAGGGGTGCTCTTCAGGCCCACATTCCAAGTTCACCTTTATTCTTTTCATAGCTACCTTCTTTATTTTTGCCATGGCACTTTAATACCTTCTATATACTACAGAAGGTACTTATGTATTATCTTTATTATTTATTATCTGCCTCCCCAGTGAGAATGTAAGTTCTATGAGGGCAGGGCTTTGTGTCTGTTTGGTTCACTGCTGTGTCCTAAGATCAGCGTTTGGCACATAGTGGGTATTCAGTAAAAATCTGTTGACTAAGAAAATGAATGGTTCACCCAGGGTTACATACATACTGAAAACCTTAAAGATAGCTATAGCGATAGTCTCATGGTTAGAAGAGACAGGAAGGCTTATTATTATTGATGGGAAAAACATTTTTAAAGAGGAAAAAAAAAAGACTGATGGAGACAACAGATGGACAATATCTGAAACAAGTCAGAGACTAAGATTAAACCGTGAATTTTTAGATGCTATATGATTATGAATAGCACAAGTCTGGGATAATAGCCTTCCTGGTAGGAAGTCATCGTCTCTTCCATCCATCATTAAGAACTAAAAGGGTGAATGTTCATTCTATTTACTCACTTATTCATCATTCCTTCTCTTATGCACAAAATGTTTATTGAACCCCAAGTACACAGCCAACACTGTTCTAACTCTAAGAGAAGCCATAAAGCCAGTCCCTGCCCTCAAGGAGCTCTTGGTCTAGATATAAACAAGTAATTGCCACACACTGTGATAAGTACAGATTCTGGGGCAAGAAAGGTGAACTCTACGAGTCAGACTTGCCTGGGTTCAAATCCTAGTGCAACTAAAAATTAGCTGTGTGAGCTTGGGCAAATTGTATAGCCTCTCTGAGCCTCAGCTTCCTCATGTGAAGAATGGGTACAATAATATCACCTACTTTACGAGTTTGTTTTGAGGATTAAATGAGATCAAGTATTGTAGTTAGCACACCATAACCACAAACTGCTTTTTATTAGTAATATTATTACTATTAGAGCTATGATCAGCAGAGTACTGTGAGCACACAGAGAACAAAGGAAGTAATTCAGCCAGGTGCAGTGAGAAAGATATTCTTCTGGTTCTCCCCAGTCAGACTAGACAACCTGCCCAGCAGGCCACCACAGTGAATTTTTACCCGGACAATAAAGGTCTTCCATCAAAAACCTCATATATTTTAATTTGAAACTATCTCCTCCAATGGCTCACAGTAGATCACCATTAACCTCCTACAACAATGAACACCCAGTACATTTTTAATAGCAATATATATAATCAATATGTCATGTACTAGTGCACGTCTCAATTCACGGTTTATTTATTCACATTAAGAAACTGTTCTTTGTATGCTTTGTGAGATCATCTTCCTTAGGTTCTCACGGTTTTAAAACCTTGGGTTATTCAAACTCATGTATAAGTCTCCAGCTGAATGTGCCAGTTGCTATGGAAACAAGGTCACTGTGTGGGAGGAGCTTGAGGGAAGTGTGTTCCTGGCACAGAACAAGCAGTGGACAGAAAGAAAAGAAATTAGAGCCATTCGTGCCTGTACCACCGTCCTCCAGCCACAACAGCATGACAAGAACGTGGAATGCTGTCTACGGTCAGTGCTCTGTGGGCAAGTTGATGTGCTGCAGACAGAAAGAGAGACTAAGGCAACTACCCACAAGGAACTCTTTTTCCCCTTGGATTCCAGAAGCAACACCCTGGATCGTGTTTCATCCTGTTTACTTATAAGAAAAATTCCCTCTCCTTTTACAATAGGGACATTCTTCCTGCCCGCCTCCTTCGGGTGGCTGCCCTTAAAAACAGCAGTTAGTGAAAAGTATCCATCAAAAATCCTGCCCTCGAACTTCCCTGTAAACACTGCTATCTATAAGGCAGGCTGGAGTATGAATTGGTGTCCCTCTTATGTCATCGAAATCAGCGGTTCTCGGTCCCTGGTGCCCATCATCAGAACGCCTTGGAAGTCTTGTTAAAACACAGTACCAGGGCCCCACCCCTAGACACTGGGCCTCAGTAGATCTGGGGTGAGGCACAGGAATTGGTATTTCTAACCAGTGTGAGGGCCACACTTTGAGTAGCATCAACTCTGAAACTTAAAGACAAAACTCCCAAGTCCTTACAAATAGAAGATTATTTCTTAAAAGACAAAGGGTATCGTGTCAGGGCAAAAGCAGCCTTTTAGACATGCTACACAATTCTTAACATATTTTCACCGTGTTTACAGTTATAGCAAAACTATCCTCTCCACCTCAAAATATTCCACAACGGCATCTGATGCCGTTAAATTTTATCAAATTCAGGGCTCTGTCTGGTTCTTCTCCCTCTCCTGCTCTTACTCCATGTTCCCTTTAACATTTTTCTCCACAGGTTCTCCTGATCCATTATTTCCCTCATGCCAGGACCTCAGTGTTTAGCCTGCATCCTATTCAAGCATCTGCAACATACTCCCACCACTCTTCCCCCTGACTTCTTTCTCCAGGGCCTCCGTTCCCTGAAGAAGCAAAAAGTAGCCATGGACAGTGCTCATATCTACACGTATGACTCGGAGGCAGATTTTTCCTCACATATAATAGGAACACTTCTGAAAGTCCATCTTTTGAAATTATATCCTACCATGTGAACAATATATGGTTACTGAACTCAACCAAACCTCTCAAATTAAAACCATGTTAATCGCTTCTAAAAAACACTTATGAATCAACTGAAGCTGCTACAGCCTTATGGGCCAAATACAGCCAGTCACTTTTTTTGTATGGCCTGTGAGCCAAGAATGGTTTTTACATTTTTAAATGATTGAAAACAACCAAAAGAATAATATTTTGTGATATGTAAAAATTATATGAAACCCAAATGTCAGTATCCATAAACAGTTTTATTGGAATATAGTTACATATTTGTTTACAGATTGTCTGTGACTGTTTTCATGCTACAACGACAGAGCTAAGTGGTTGTGACAGAGGCCTTATGGTCTGCAAAGCTGAAAATATTTGCTATCTCACCCTTTAAGAAAAAGTTTGCTGACCCCTACCCTACACCGTTTCTTAGGGACCATCTTGAGGAGATATATAAATGGAAAGGCAGACATATACACATATACATGGAAAGGCAATATAGATTGGGGATAATATGGCTTTAGGAGCTTCCAGATGACACGTTAAAATTACCACTCAATGTGACGATATGGAGAAAAGAGAACCCTTGTGCACTGTTGGTGGGAATGTAAATTGGTACAGCCACTGTGAAAAACAGTATGGAGGCTCCTCAAATAATTAAAAATAGAACTGCCATGGACTTCCTAGGTGGTGCAGTGGGTAGGAATCCGCCTGCCAATACAGGGGACACAGGTTCCATCCCTGCCCCAGGAAGATACCACATGCCGTGGTGCAACTAAGCCCGTGCGCCACAACTACCGAGCCTGCGCTCTAGAGCCTGTGAGCCACAATATTGAGCCTGTGTGCCACAACTACTGAAGCCCACGTGCCTAGAGCCTGTGCTCCACAACAAGAGAGGCCACCACAATGAGGAGCCTGTGCGCCACAACAAAGAGTAGCCCCTGCTCACCGCAACTAGAGAAAGCCCGTGTGCAGCAACGAAGACCCAACACAGCCAATAATATAAATTAATTAATTAATTAAAAAAATAAATAGAACTGCCATATGATCCAGCATTTTGGATATATATGCAAAGGAAATGAAATCACTGTCCCAAAAAGATACCTGCAGCCCCATGTTCAATACAGTATTATTTGCAATAGCTAAAACAGGGAAACAATCTAAGTGTCCACTACCAGATGAACGGATAAAGAAAAACATATGTATATAAAATACATACACACAATGGAATATTTTTCAACCATCAAAAAGAAGGAAATCCTGCCATTTGTGACAGCATGGATGGTCCTTGAGGGCATTATGCTAAGTAAAAAAAATCAGAGAAAGACGAATAGTGCATGATTTCACTTATATGTAGAATCTACAAAAACCAAATTCATAGAAACAGAGCTCACACTGGTGATTGCCAGAGATGGGGGGGAGGAATGGGGGAGGTGGGAGAATGGGGTGAAGGTGATCAAAAGGTACTAACTTTCAGCTATAAGATAAATAAGCTCTGGGGACATAACATACAACATGATGACTACAGTTAACAATAATGTATTGTATATCCGAAAGTTTCTAAGAGAGTAAATCCTGGGAGATCAACTCGATGATGGGTGATGCCTTAGTGGGCCAGGATAGGGAGGGTGGGAGGGAGTTGCGGGAGGGAGGGGATATGGGGATATATATATATAACTACAGCTGATTCACTATGGTGTACCTCAAAAACTGGCACAAGAGTGTAAAGCAATTATATTCCAATAAAGACCTTAAAAAAAGAGAGTGAGAGTAAATCTTAAAAGTTCTCATCACAAGAAAAAAATTGTAACTATGTGAGGTGATGAAATGTTAACTAATCTTATTGTGGTGATCATTTTTCAATGTATACATATATCATATCATTACGTTGCATACTTTAAACTTATACAATGTTATATGTCAATTATTTCTCAATAAAGCTGGAAAAAATAAAATAACCACTGAAGTAAGAATCTGTTAATATTTACATATTAATAAACTTCATTAAAAAGCTATAACAACATGTTTCTGGACTTGAAATTGGATGAATTAAGTGTCATCTGTTTTGTCATGAGGACAGTATTATAAACCCCGAACACATTTGGGAAAGATCAGACCAAAATAATGGTTCCCTCAAGCACCTGTCATATTCCATGAACTTCTTGAAGTTCCTCTGAGGAGGTGTGGGCACAAGGCCTATGCAGGAGCGGAGAGAATCCTCTTCAGAACCAAAACCGGTGTAAGGTGGAAATTTCCTTTCTATTTTTGGAGGAGGTGGGGCCTTGCATGAAATGGAGGTAAAGTTCTCTGTAACAAAACAAAGGCAGATGAAACATCAATATTTTTTTTGCTCTGATTATGGCTGTTTTGAAAGGTTTGTTATGTTTTCAAGATGAACATGGAGATTTTTGTAGACTATTTTAAACTCTTTCAAACAAAACACAGCAAAATCCTGGGAGGGTAGGTTTCAATCATGTTTACAAAAACCACAAAACTCACTCGATAACTGCCACTGGTTCAAAAGAAAGAAAAAAAAGAGAGAGAGAGACTGTGTCAAATAAGTAAACATTTATCTTTTGTCATCACATCCCCATTTCAGAATATTTTTTGTTCTTCCCTGATTTTTCCAATGATATGAAAATTCAAACTGGGAACTTTACGCCACCCATTCCATATTTTAACCTGTAATGTAGCCCTCTCCTATCTTTAGTCAACACTCACTAATCAAATCCCTTTCCAAAGAGGACTGACTCCTGACTGTTTCGCTTTACCTTCCCCATGTGATGTCCCCTCCTCCTGTGCCCACTTTTTAAACCCTCTCCCTTTCCTCCAACTCAGCTCTGGGCCATGACGCTTCACTATCCAGATCAAAAACAAATAAAACTTCTCACCAGCCACCACTCAGGTTGCTTTTGTTACTGCCCAAGAAAAGACTGCAATTGTACTGAAATGTGATGAAGCAAAAATAACTAACAAATAAAACCAAAACCAAACAAACAAAACTTTTAAAACAGCCACTGCCTACTCTCAAAGGGAGTGTTAAGTGGTAAATACTGTTGACTTTCTTTATTCATTTATCATCTGTGAGGAGGAGAGATGGAGAGAGAGCTGGAGACATTTGTAATAGCCTAGGAGTTTTGGTTACTCATTTGTGAGGCTGTACAATCTCTGAGAAGTAAATGCGCTCTCCAAAGCAAATAGCACATTGATTCTATAGATCCCAGTCACCTGTGTTTGTCACACCACAAATGGCAAAGATGTCAGGATCTTTCTTAAAGCAAAACACAACAAAGCAACAAAACAAAACAACCCATGGTATCAAATTTCTACCTCTTCCCCAGGGTTGACTATCCCATAGGCTTTTCCATTAGTGCTTGAAAGGAGTTTCACATAAGCAAAGATTTCCTTTTCCATTGCCAAAGTTCTAATAGAAGGAAGAGTACAGATTTAGTGCATACCTCTCTAATTGAAAATGTGCGTCATTTGTCATCCAAGGCAACCTAACTCTTAATTGAGGGACTTTTTTTTGTACTGATTGATCAAAAGGCTAAGGGTTTGAGGCTATTTCTAACTCTGATCTGAAAACATTTTCAACTTTAACATTTCCTTAGACTTCCTAACAGCCTCTGTGTGAAATTTCCTCAAGCATAATCCCCAAAAGAGTATCGTTCCATCTTAACAGAAACTGCTTACAGAAGACATGTTGGCAAAAAGAATGCCATCAAATATTTCTCACTGCCTCAGTGAAAGGGGGCAGCCAGACTGCTGGTACGGAAGTGACTGGTGAGCTTCTCCTATTGCTATTTTTGTGGCAATTAAAGAGAAGCTTTGGTAATAAAGAGGAAAGTTCAAACACTGGAATTAGGCAGAATTACAGTAGACCCTATCATTGCTGATTGTTACATGAAACACACCACTAACTGGCACCTTCGTTTTAGGAAAAGGACCATAGGGATGGCGGGGAGAGCTCTACATGATTATTAGAAAACTGGGGCATGATTGGTTTCTTCTAACAGGGGACATATGCATACAACTCTGTATACTAATCTGAGCTGCCTAACCAAAAGAGGACACATATTGAATCTCAAAGTAATTAAGAATGTATTCTACACCTCCCCCCAAAATCGCAGGTTTTATAACACAGTGTTGTTTTCTTAACTACATAATTTTTGCAACAGACTTAAGTAACGAACCAATTTAGAGCTTTCCTCTGCACCCACAGTGCCATCTAGTGTATAAATGCCGAGAACTGTTCCACTCCACCATGTCTGACTTTTTTAACAATCCAATCTTTCTGGATACCCTGACTGAAGATCTCATTTTTCTGGGTAATTGCATATATTCATAAAGGTTTGAACTTGCACCTGAATAAGTTTCTGTCTTTGGTTTTCCATCATCCTAGCATCCTGCATGTTTAAGGTGTTAAAAAAAATATCTGATGAAAAAGTATACTTTGTTTTTACAAAGCATCTTCCCAAATATCTTCTTAAAGTGACACTCTGATGGATCCTGAGACACATCTGTCTTTCAAATAGTCTGATTCCTCTAATTCCAAGAGACTTGTAAAAACATATATACTGAATGTCCAGCCACAATCGACCAGATTCCAACAAATTTACTGAGAGGTGACAGATTTTTTTAAAGGATATGCTCCTTCACAGTGATTTACTATTCATCATCTCATTTGCAAACGATTCTGGGAAAAGCCTTCAATTACCTCGAAGTTCATCTCTGATGTGCTAGGAACCCAGATATGCACCTAGGTCTGGGGAGGCCTGAAGCTTATATAATTTGGGAGAAGCTCTTCAAGACTAAAAATTTCAAATAATTAAGACAAAATTAGTCTCAGGGCCTTGGAATGGGGCCCCTGCAAAGAAAGAACCTAAAGCTTAAGCTTCATTAACTTCAAGGTAAATCCACTTCTGCTTGTACCCAATACCCAGGTCAAATGATTTTGGTGGGACGTTCATTTTCGGGTCAAATAATTAGTGAATCACAGAATTTTCTAGCTCTAGCTAGAAAACTCTTAGAAATCATCTAATCTTCAACCCTCTTCACTTCATAGGCGAGGTTAAAAGAAAAAAGGCAAAATTGTTAGGTCCATCAAAGCCACGTGGTGAGATTAGAAGCAAATCTTACCCCTGCTGCTGCACCTCGGGATGGCTAATTTGCTCAAATGGTCATTAGACTCTCATCTTGGATGCCCTGCTGCTTCTAACACTAAGAGTTCAGAGATGGCCAGAAACAACTTCACAAAATTAAAGGTGCTTTAAGTTTTCTGCTCATCCTTAATGTCAGTATAACCTAATAAGTACTCAAGAACAACAGGAATGAATGTTCTTATTACTAGTTTGGTTGTCCCAATCACTAAGAATTGATAAGAAAGTTCCTCTTATAGAAAAAGAAATAATAACCCAAGGCAGAAATTCTAGGTAAGAACAGCTATACTCAAATCCCTCTCCCTTCAGTGAAATAAACACCTGCTAGAGCCCCTGAAGCCTTTTCCAACCTTCATGCTACAGAAAAGTCCAACAGGCCTCCATCTGCCAGTCTGTGTTCATGCACATGAAATAATGAGGGAGTGACATGCTCCCGCCCAGCAGGCAGGCCAGGGTCAGCAGGATGGCCAAGCTGCCTAGTGGGGGACTCACACTGGACTGTTTTGTGGAAGAAGTCGCCTTCTCTTTAGAATCCTTAAATACACAAGAGAATCTCATCTTTTTAGGAGTCAGATTGGGTTTTACACAGGAGTTACATATATCTCTCGGAATTCTATCAAGTCATCTGCTTGCACATAATAGAAAGCTTACTCATGTACCTTTCTTAGGACTGTGGCCAACTCCATCTCTCAGTCTGTATGCCATTTTTTCTCCCCCCCGAAATATGGCGGGGAGGCATTAGGTACTGAAGCACCCAGGCTGTGTACTGCATTAGAAATCCCCCCCTGACTTCCTCTTAGGGACGTCCCTAGCTGTGTCAGCTCCTTCCTGTGGCACTGCACAGTGGATACACCAGATATTCTACTGACCGCAATTATTGGCAAGGAAGGAAATGTGACCACAATTACTGTCAGGACTTTGTCCTGGGTTTGGGCTTCAAGGATACCAAAATATAATGTATAAAATTTGGTCAGTCTTATGAATTCTTAGAACCAGATGAGATATAAAAAATAAAATGTCAAAAGTAACTGTATCTAAGTAACATTAAGTCTATTAATTTAATGTTACCAAAAAGTCAGGAAGAGCAAATGTAAAGATTATCAGAGAATACTGATTCACTCCCTTCCTCCCTGAATCATGGATATAATTTTTGGTCATTAGTTACATTAAGTACACTGTTGTTACTCAAGAAATGTTGTATAATAATAGTGTCTGTTAAATGGGATATTTTAACATATGTTATGAGAAATATAAAAAGTCAGCGTGACTATAAAATGCATCATAATTTTGCATTTGCATAATGTTCTGTTTAAGTGTATAATGCTCATGTTATATTAGCTTTAAAGGCACAAATTTTTTTTTTAATGTAACAGTAAGTTTATAGAGTGAGCAAAAGAAGTGAGCAGAAAGAAATTAAGCACTGGGGCTCAACGGAAATGGACCATAGGGCATTTGAAGCTGATACATTTTCCGAGCGTGGCTAGATTCGGAGTGCATCGGTGGATTTACTCTGCCTCTGAAAGTTCCCTACAAACCCGTTAAGAGACTAACAATGTACCATGTCTCTCCAGCACTACATTCATTTTCCCAAATGCAGTCTTTATATTCTCAAAATCAAGCTGACAGACAAACATCAACCAAACGTTGGACTTGATGTTTAAGGGATCGTGTGATGTTTTGGAACCTTTACCACATCCTTTATATTAAGGTAATCTTTCAGTAGGACACAAGTAAATGTCTTCAGTGACTCATTTTATATATGTATCAATTTTTTAAATTTTCCAAGTCTACACTAAAGACTCGTTGATTCTGAACAGGCACTTACGTTTATTAAAAACCAAATTATTCTTCCCAACTATCTAAGAGTCACTCGCAGCTTCTCTACAGCAACCACTACGTGCATATTCCTGGCTGCCTCTTGCCCTCAGTTTCTAACACAAATATGCCCAACTGTGTCCACTAAATAGGACTAATTTTAGAAAACAATATAAGAAGAGGCCACCAATTTGGCCCCATTTTGACTAATCTGGCATGCAGATGCAGTGGAACAAATTCCTTTAATGCACCGAAGAGGGAAACTGAAAGCCTTTTTTATTCCAACCCCTTTGTCTGCTGTGTGCCTTCTCCCATAACATAAAGATTCCCAGGAGGCCAGGAATATGACACA
Source organism: Hippopotamus amphibius kiboko (assembly GCF_030028045.1). Lineage (NCBI taxonomy): Eukaryota > Metazoa > Chordata > Mammalia > Artiodactyla > Hippopotamidae > Hippopotamus > Hippopotamus amphibius. Next base: position 97,353,632 of record NC_080203.1, on the reverse strand, counting down.
GTGGGGACACCAAGACATGTAAGGTGGGCCGTGTCTCACTCTAGAGACAAAGTACCTCGTCTTTTTGGAAGTTGTGGTTGCTTCCGGCTTCTATCTCGTCACTCTGGGAGGTCAGCTCATATGAACACTCCAAGGTTCAGAGAGGAGTAAGGATCCCCCATCCGAGCTCCAAACCCCAATCTGAGAGGTCGGAAGCTTCCACCACCCCCACTTAGCCAAGCACTGACAGCTACCTGGAGCCTCGGGTAGAGGGCCCAGGAAGGGGACAGCGCTGGTCAGCAGGTTTAACAAATGGGTGGGCTTGTTTTTCAGGTTTCACCTCAGATCCTCCACCTGCTTCTGTGACTCTTGAAACACCATGTAACATGCGGTAAGTCTCTGCTCCCCTTCCACCCTAGAAGCTCCTTACACAGCTCTGCAGCTCCTACGTCTACTACAATGACCGGCACCTAGTAGGTGCTTAATAAATCACTGGTTTTCATCCTGAACTGAACTAACTGGACCTGAATGGAATGGATATCTACGAAGAGAAGCTGGAAGCCTGGCTGAGCCTCATCAGGAAAGGTAGAGCAAATTGGCACAATTCCCCAGAGAACTCACATAAGTATATCCTCCATGGTAAGCAAGAATGAAGTGGGGACTTCCCTGGTGGTGCAGTGCTTAAGAATCTGCCTGCCAATGCAGGGGACAGGGGTTCAATCCCTGGTCCAGGAAGATCCCACATGCCGCAGAGCAACTAAGCCCATGCGCCACAACTACTGAGCCTGTGCTCTAGAGCCCACGAGCCACAACTATTGAGCCCATGTGCCACAACTACTGAAGCCCGTACGCCTAGAGCCTGTGCTCCGCAACAAGAGAAGCCACTGCAATGAGAAGCCCGTGCACCACAATGAAAAGTAGCCTCTGCTCTCCTCAACTAGAGAAAGCCCGTGTGCAGCAACGAAGATGCAATGCAGCCAATAAAATTAAAGTCTTTAAAAAAAAAAAAAGAATGAAGTAAAAAAAGTATTTGGATTTCCATCTCAATTGCTTGACCAAAGCATTTCTCCATACTCTAGTGAGGCAAAGGGCTATACGGGCAAATGGAAGCCTTTGGCATCAGACAGACAAGTTCAAGTCTTGCCTCACCCTTTACTTGTTGCATGACCGTCTACAAGTAAGCCCCTTGTAAGCCACAGTCTCTTCACCTCTAAAATGGGGATATTGAGCCTACCCTTCTAGAATTGTTGTTAGAATAAATAAGACAACAAACGCCTGGCAGTTAGCAAATGCTCAATAAACAGTAGTTATTATGAGCTTAGAATTTGAAACTCAAAAATCAGATCGATCTTAACTAGGGAACAAAGACTCTAAGTTTTAAATATTTTCTAACTGACAGCTGTATCACTTACCAAGTCCATATTTGGTCTTATAATAAGCCTTCGTGAACTCATCACAGCCACAAAGGAGCACTTTCCTTCCCCACACGTTGATGGTAGTTCCTATGGACAGGTCAGTATCTTTGTAAAACTCTTGGTCTACTTTTCCTAGCTAATAAAAACAAAGGAACATGATGTCGACACCACAGACCCACCAAAGACCTTGGCACCCCGCCCCCACCCAAAGGAGAAAAGAAATTTTAAAAAATCAATTATATCACTTATAACAAAAATTTTAAATCAACTCAACAGACAACCGCTCACTATTAACCTTTTAAAACAGTCTTTTAGCAATGTAGTGCTATCGAATGGCAGTGCAATGCACATTAAGCATGTTTATTATTGATAAACAGCAATGCAACACATGCATTTATATATTCGTCGATTTCATTCATAAGCAATCTCCCAGAAGAAGGAAACGTAACTCACCCCACATTCCAGGTTCCAGGGAAGTCACACTGGAAACAGTAATAAAACATGACTTACCTTGTATTTATCCGGCAGGTAGCCATACACTCGGTTCTCTGATATGCCACCACACACATTGAGAACTGCCCGGTCTGTTATCTGGCCTGGTTGGTAGACTCCAGGGGGGCCATACTGGAAGATAAAAATCAAATCAAGATGTAGTGGATGGCCTCTAAACACAAACATGCTCCTGTTGAGGGACTCAAGCGGGAAGAGGCACCGTATGGTTCTTCTCTGCCATCCCAAGGAAGACAGGACAGACTCCAGCTTCCACACCCCCTGCGGACTGGTCTACACTCTCCCCATCCTTCAAGGACCTGATAAAGCCCCATCTTTCCCCTTGAACTCCCCATCCTACGGGCCTGTCCCCAATTCAAACTTCCATAGCACCTACCTCAGAGTTAAACCACTTTTTGTCACTCTCAAATTGCTTCACTGGCAGTCACCTTTTCACTAAACTACGCAACGCCCTGATGGAGAAACCCTGCCTTGCCTCCTTTACTTGCTTAGCCCCCTGCCTGATCCTGAGCAAGGACGCACTTGCTGGCTGAGAGAGGCAGTGTGGTGAGGTAGTAAGAACAACGGAGTGCAGTCAGCCTCTCACAGAACTGTGGCCGGGTGCAAGCCAGGGAGAGCACTCCTCAGCTTCACCTGCACTGGAGGTGGTCCAGGCAGGAAATATCTGAACTAACTTACAGAAATTGATAGTCATCAGTTTATCCTATACAGATAGAAATCTGAATCATCCCTGATTTGTGTGACATAAAATATAAGTTTATTTTATTTTTAATTTTATTTATTTATTTATTATTTTGGGGGGGGGTACACCAAGTTCAATCAACTGTTTTTATACACATGTCCCCGTATTCCCTCCCTCCCTCGACTCCCCCCCACCCTCCCCGTCCCAGTCCTCTAAGGCATCTTCCATCCTCGAGTTGGACTCCCTTTGTTATACAGCAACTTCCCACTGGCTATCCATTTTACAGTTGGTAGTATATATATGTCTGTGCTACTCTCTCACTTCGTCTCAGCTGCCCCTTCACCCCCCGCGCCCCCAAACCTCGAGTTCTCCAGTCCATTCTCTGCATCTGCGTCCTTGTTCTTGTCACTGAGTTCATCAGTACCGTTTTTAGATTCCGTATATGTGAGTTAGCACACAATATGTGTCTTTCTCTTTCTGACTTACTTCACTCTGTATGACAGACTCTAGGTCTATCCACCTCATTACATATAGCTCCATCTCATCCCTTTTTACTGAGCTATAAAAATGGAGCTATATGTAATGAGGTGGATAGACCTAGAGTCTGTCATACAGAGTGAAGTAAGTCAGAAAGAGAAAAATATAAGTTTAAATGTGTGAACTTACGATGTGTGGGGTGTAAGTCAGCCACATAACAAACACAAAACAGTACATTTGGATGGACACTCTCTCTCTGCCACTTTCTAGCTACAGGACGTGGGGCCAGGCATTTATCTTCTCAGAACTTCAGCTGTGTCATCTAACTGCACCAACAGTACTTACTCCTTGTTTTCTCAAAGGATGTTGTGAGTGTCAAGGCAACACCCACCGCTATTGTATCTCTCCCCCATGAGAATGGAAGCTTCATGAAGCAGGATTTCTTCCATTTTCTTTCTCACTGTAACCCTAGAGCTGGCACACAGCTGACACTTACTAAATATTTGTTGAATGAATGAATAAATGAGGCAATTGATGTCAAGGAACACTGCAAATGTCAGGTGTGTCATTATTATTTTATATTTAGCCTATTTTTCAAAGCCATTCTAAAAACAGGCTTCCCTGGCACCTCCTGGCCACCTGCTAGGCACACACCCAGAGTTCACTCTGGGACAAATCCTGCCCCCACCCCAAGAAGCAACACAGCAGGACTTCTGGCAGAAGACTCAGAGAATCTGGAAGAGTCTCCTGTGATAAGCAAATAACCAGTGTTTGTTTGCATCAGAAATGAGTGTCACAATAATCTTTTCAGTAGCACTAAGAATTAAGTTTAAAAATGCTTTATCCAAATAAGAAATAAAATATAACATAGAGCAGTGACTAAGCCTTGATGTTTTCATGTGCCTTTATAGGTGTTTATAGGTCCTTAGATAGTGCTTTGTACTATACTATCTCATTCAATCTTTATAGTTACCTCAGGAGGGAAACCTAGTTAACTGCATTTTAGAGATAGGGAAATATGCTCAGAGAGGTTAATGACTTGCCCAGGGTCACACAGCTGTTAAGTGGCAGACCCACAATTCTAACCCAGGTCTTCTGTCTCTGTGCTGTTTCTGCTGCACCCAGGTTACATCAGCTCTCAAATGGCCATAAACGTGTAGAAATCAGTTGGACAACTCTTTTTTAATAGTAAAAATGCAAAAGCTATCATTGTTGCTAGCCAGTGGCTAGCAGGTGACTGGTGGCTACTCTCAGAAGAGTCATTCCTGTGTGTGTGTGTGTGTGTGTGTGTGTGTGTGTGTGTGTGTGTGTGTGTGTGTTCACAACCCAGACCAAAACAAAGGAATCTCCTCAACAGGCTGCAGAGGCCAGTGCTCTGCCCAAGGCCATGAGCATTTTTTTTTTACTAGAGAGCTATCTACCTTCATAAGACTCACGGTGAACTCAATGATGAAGAGGCAGTTCTCTTGCATTTGACTTTTTTCCTTTACTTGCCTTAAGCCCTGACTATTCCAACTCCAATTTATCATATCCTCTGTATTACTTTCATAGATGTATATTAATAGAGGCCACAAAGTGAAAGTCTTCTAAACACTTGCACTAATACACGGCGACCTGTCATCACACAGTCATAACACATGACATTCCAGGCTGTGAGTGACTAGAGTCTTCAGCCCACAAGCAAACTCAGAGAGCTGTCCTGTGTCCACTGCTCACCTTAGGTAGCTTTCTCCTCTGGAGGAACAATGACATAGCATTTCTTCTTGAGTTACGTGGCAGTACTTCTTTGATTTCGATGGTATCATCAGACAGAAAGTAATGCAGGATGAGTTCTCTACGGTCCCCAAACATTGAGCCTGAGTCATCCCACAGGCAGAAGAAACGCAAAACCTTCCTATCATAGTCGAGGAACTGTCTTAGAGTGTCGAAGGACTCATAGGGACGTAAGGGCTCCATGGACTCTAGCTTCTGCCAATGGAGAAAAGGTTAATGATAGAAGTTTTTCCATAGTTGCTTCTGGGATGCAAGCAATCAAAGAATATAAAGTTATCCTTTTTACAGACTATTCTGCGAGATTTTTTAAAATTTCAGCTAACAACCTACATGATATGCATATATAACCAGTTTCCACCTTAGAAATACTGACAATCAAGTATTAGGAAGCTTTCCATTAAACATTATTTTAATACACTAAAGTAGACTTCCATAATATTTTTGAAAACTGACTTTTCTCAAAGACAAAATTCTTGTTTAAGAACAGACAAAACTAATATATAGTGACAGAAATGAGAATAGTTATTGCCTCCGGGTAGAGGACTGATGGGAAAGGGGGACAAGGGAACTCTCTGGGGTGATGGAAATATTCTCTGCCTTGATTTTCGTGTTGGTTACTACATTGTATACATTTTTCAAAACTTGTCAACGGGTATGCTTAAGATTCGTACATCCAAGTCTATGTTAATTATATTTCAACCACAAAATTCTTTTCACTGAAAATTCATATCTGTATATGCTTCTTACTCATCCAAAGATTTTTGTGAAGGTGAAAGCGAAGAAATACATTCACGGTTTTATTTTGCTCAAAAGCTTTAGATAGTGAAGATCTGAAAGGCCACGGAAATAGGAGAGGAGCAAATGGAGAACTTCCTAATCTGTACAGAACTACTGCGCCGGCTCTGGTCCCCAACCCAGGGACCACTAGCTTGGCAGTCTTCTTGGCCCAACTCTTCTCTATTTGCACAGTTTCAGCCCTGTCTTGGAGCAAAACTGCCCCCATTCTATCTAATGTAGCCTAACAGGATGGTTATATAAGGCAGATGTAGTCCCATATCGGGTTATATCATCTTATGTGTAAGCTCTCAAAATTTTGTATCTGTCCAGGGCAGTCTGGGTGCGGACTTATCCCAAGACAGTGGGGGAGACATGATGGCCTTCCAGAGGCTCTTGAGTCTTATGCTTGATATTTAAATGAAATTACGAGAGCTCTACTTTCATCGATTGAAAAATCTTTCTTTGCCATTATAAGGCCTCTAAGAAATGCATTATTGATTATATACCATTGGGGCTCTTTCCAGTTCAAGTTAAATTGTTTAATTTTGACTTTACATTTCACGGCAGCAAACACTGGAGAAGTAAATGCATTAAAGTCAATATAAAAGCCTCTTATTAAACTCCTAATTTTCCACAGATTTCTATATTTATTGAAAAGCTTTCCCCCTGAGGGAATAAATGCTAAAATGATTCTCCCAATCTGAAAGGAAATTATTTAAAACATTGCTTGGCTGTTCTTGGTATTTATCTTTGATTCCTGGAACAGAAGATTTTTTTTTCCCTTATAAACCTATGAAATCACAGTGTTCTATGTATTTCATATGATGCATCATCAGTCACAATCACTATCATATAATACCAGCTGCTAGTGTATGAGTGTAGCCAGATGCAAAGGGTGGTAAATCATATGGATCCATTTCTCTTAGGTTCTCTCTGCTGGTTCTAAAGCATTTATCTAGACTCTCTCTTCTGGGCATTTGGAAAAAAAAAGAAATTAGCCCAAACCATAAATCTCCTTGCACGCCAATACCCACAAGTATAATGCCACAGGGATTTCACCTTAGCTATTCCAGGATCAACAATATATATTTCTCAGGAGAGTTGTACGCCTACAACATTCACGGGTGATTCTGCTGGGGCGAGGAGGCCGGAATAGATGAACGGTCCTACATGCAGCATTTAACAAGAGATCAAAGCAGAATCAAAGGAGATTTTTGTTCTAAACTTTATGTCATCTTTCTGCAAGGAAGTTAATTACAAGTTTTAGAAACAGTATAAAAATGAGACTAAACTAATCTATAGGGATAGAAATGAGAACAGTGCTTATCCCTGGGTGGGGAGAAGGATAGATTGGAAAAAGGCATGCGGGAACTTTCTGGGGGGATGGAAATGTTCTGTACCACAATTTGGGGTGTGGATTATATGGATGTCTGCATTTGTTAAGACCCATAAAACTGTATACTTAATTTCTGTGTATTTTATTGTGTATAATGATAGTTTAATAAAAAGAGAAACAAATGCCAATAATGAAAATCAGGATAAGAAGCAAGAGATTTGAGTTCGAGTCCCAGCAAGAAGACTGGTGAGGTATGTGACCTTCCACATGACACTTGCCCTTTTGGGTATTCTGATTTTTCTGTAAAGCATAAAATTTGGGCAAGGGGTCCTTAAAAAAAAAAAACTTTGGAAAGACTACAATAACACTACTAACACTGATTCTTTCCTCCCTACACTAGCTGGGGTCAGACTTTGAAAACAAGCATCCTGTCATCATGGGAGTACATCGAAATCATGGCCCTCCTCACTCCTGCATTCACTCATCTGATATCACCATAAAGGGAGTTTGGAGGCCCAAGGAAGAAGGAAAAAGGCATACCCAAAGCTTGGCTCAGTAAATCAGCAGCAGAGGAGTAAAGATTTTCACAGAGTTAGGCAACTAAAATGGGAAAAGAAAAGCCAGGTAAGTGTGGGCCCAACTCTTCCACTATCGGTGACCACAAAACCATTCACAGGCTCTTAGAAACCATCCCATGCGGGCAGCTCACTGAAGACTCCTACTGCCTGGAAGGGAGACTCTCCATGCAAAGAAGTGGGGGCAGGGGCAGAAAGTGAGTCTTTCCTGCACCGAAATCAACACCCAGAGTTCTCTGCAACCCAAAGGAAAACAGGACAATTCCAGTGACCATGGCCCCCAAAGTTCTTTCACATCTGCCTCAGGAGTACCAATACCCTTTCCTGACTTTGAAGGGATTCTCATCTTGAAGACAAGAGCTCATGGATGAATCAACTTACCTCCCTCCATGTCTTCATGTAAGGATCTTCTGGGCACTGTCCCGGGGGCGTTAATTTGACTCCTATTTTCTTCAAAAAGTTTTTTGTGAATGTGTCACAGTCATAAATCTTGAACGTCCGACCATAAAAGACAATGTCTATGTTGATATTAAAATGATGCACAGTATAAAACCGATCTTCATCAGGAGGGGGGAGAGAAATCCGATGACGCCGGATAAAAATTCCTATGGTGTGAAATAAAACACAATTGTTTCATCAGGTGGCTCACCAGAAAGAGATCACAGCACATCTTTATAACAACCCTGAATGCTTTCCCACCACAGTGAAGTGGGCAAAGGGATGGTTCTTAGAGAAGTGGCATCAGTATATTCAAACTCTGAGGGTACCAGAGGGAGCTGAGACTTCTGAGGTACAGAGTAATCTGACCAGCTTTGCATGTTGTTAGAGTTGCCTAAGTGGTACTAGGGTTTACTCTGTTAAAGTCAACCACAAACACTAGGGCAGGAGCAGGTATAAACAAGCATACTCACTTTCACCCACTAGGCCTCAATGGGAGCACACTAAACAAGGAACTAAGACGCCAAAGCAGAGTACTCACACAAATGCACACTCTTGGTCGAAAAAAGTGAGTTAATAAGCTTCACTATGGTAGATGCCAACACCATGATTTACAGCTTCTATAAGCATGAATGACTTTATGCTGCTTTGAAGCTTCTTGGCATCTTCTTCCCTCTATCAACCTCTTGTCCCTCCTTCCTCTATAGCCTCTGTCCACCTCCACCCAATCACTCCCACAAAGTGATAGTTATCAGAGGCTTCATAGTTTTAACCAGTACTCTGGGCTAAAGGTTCTGGATCTCATCCCATTTTCCACTTCCAGTCCTATGATGTCCACTCACTTCTCCTCTTGAGAATATGTACGCAGGGTCCCCAAGTACACCCAAATGGTAATTAGCCCCTGGAGGTAAAAAAAAGGTTCCCTAACTAGATGAATATACCAACTACACCACACCATACCACCCAACTTACTCAAACACTGCTGAAATCTGTTGTCAAGAATTGTTTACAGTTTGACAATCCAAAAATGGGCAGAAGACCTAAATAGACATTTCTCTAAAGACGACATACAGATGACCAAGAGGCACACGAAAAAATGCTCAACATCACTAATTATTAGAGAGATGCAAATCAAAGCCACAATGAGGTATCACCTCACCAGTCAAAATGGCCATCATCAAAAAATCTAGAAACAATAAATGCTAGAGAGCGTATGGAAAAAAAGGAACCCTCCTGCACTGGTGGTGGGAATGTAAGTTGATACAGCCACTATGGAAAACAGTATGGAGATTCCTTAAAAAACCAAAAATAGAACTACCATATGACCCAGCAATCCCACTACTGGGCATATACCCTGAGAAAACCACAATTCAAAAAGATACATGTGGGACTTCCTAGGTGGTGCAGTGGGTAAGAATCTGCCTGCCAATGCAGGGGACACGGGTTCGAGCCCTGCCCCAGGAAGATAGCACATGCCCCAGAGAAAACGGGTTCAAGCCCTGCCCCAGGAAGATACCACATGCCCCAGAGCAACTAAGCCCGTGCACCACAACTATTGAGCCTGCGCTCTAGAGCCCGTGAGCCACAACGACTGAAGCCCACGTGCCTAAAACCCATGCTCTGCAACAAGACAGGCCACCACAATGAGGAGCCCATGTACCACAACGAGGAGTAGCCCCTGCTCACTGCAATTAGAGAAAGCCCGTGTGCAGCAACGGAGACCCAACACAGCCAATAAAATAAATTTATATAAAAAAAAGATACATGTACCACAATGTTCATTGAGGCACTATTTACAATAGCCAGGACATGAAAGAAACCTAAATGTCCATGGACAGATGAATGGATAAAGAAGATGTGGCACATATACACAATGGAATATTAACTCAGACATAAAAAGGAACAAAATTGAGCTATTTGTAGTTACGTGGATGGACCTAGAGTCTGTCATACAGAGTGAAAGAAGTCAGAAAGAGAAAATACCACATGCTAACGCATATATATGGAATATAGAATAATGGTACTGATGAACCTAGTGACAATGCAGGAATAAAGACGCAGAAGCAGAGAACGAACTTGAGGACATGGGGGGTGGAGGAGAGGCTGGGACATAGTGAAAAAGTAGCATTGACATATGTATACTACCAAATGTAACACAGATAGCTAGTGGGAAGCTGCTGCACAGCACAGGGAAATCAGCTCTGTGCTTTGTGATGAACTAGAGGGGTGGGATGGGGAGGGTGGGAGAGAGGCTCAAGAGGGAGGAGATGGGGGATATATGTATAAATATAGCTGATTCACTTTGTTGTACAACAGAAACTAAGACAACACTGTAAAGCAATTACACTCTAATAAAGATGTATTAAAAAAAAAAGAATTGTTTAGGGTTTGAGATTTTATCCTACTTGCAAGCTAACAAGTTAGCCTGCCACAATTTCATGGATGCTGGCAGAAGACATGAGATGCTTTGGTTAGAGACAAAAGGCAGTTTATTACTCAAAGTAATAACAGTTGCCAGAACATCAGCATTTTTGTACCTGTTTCCTGAGCCCCAATTCCTAGAGTGACACAACAAGAGGCAGATAACTTCCGCACACGCAGTGGGTTACATTATAGGACAGAAACCGTGAGCTGAGGGAACCTGAATCTTTTATAATGGGCAGTAAGCATCCCTGCCTTTTGTCTCAGGCGGAGAGATTATCTTTATTAGACTGGACAGTAAACATGTCTGCCCTTTGTTCTGGAGGGAGACACCACCTCTATCTTCCAAGGCTGTGAGCAAACCTGCACTTTGTTCCAGAAGGAGAGACTATCTTTGTCTTCCAAAGCTGTGTGCTATATATAAACATCCTTGAAAAGATAATCCAGAACAAAGAGCAGTCAGTGTCTCTGCTTGCAAGATCCACAGAAGTGCAAGATACCCATGCACAATTGTCTCTCAACATCCGTAAACTGACTTAATCCTGAGAATCTACTCCAGGAGCAAAGAGAAAAGGAGAAAAGGCACGCAGAGCAAATTGGGGGTCTAATGGTTCAAGAAAAATTGGCTTGTGTGACCTGTGTATGGAGGCATTTTAATATAAAGATGTCAAGCAAGCTTCTTCATATTTTGTATAGCACTGAGAATGGTGTCTTTTCCCAAAGTCTAGAAATACTTAGAAATTATTCATTCCTTATTCATTAAGGAACATTTAATGAATATCTTTATGTGCCAGAAACTGTGTTGAGCTCTGTTCCATTATTCTCCTAATCATCTTTTCACTCTGTTGAGGGGAAATTAACTAAAATCATTTTCATCTTCTTTTCTTTGTAGCAATTTTTAATTACTTGGTACATTAAATTAAAATAATAAAACTATAAAATTAGAACTGGCCTAGAATATTTTTAAATGTACTACATAAAAGATGATATAATTTTACTGCAAAAAATTATACTTCAATTAGCCCTTAATTCATGCCACTGAAAACAGTATGCAAATTATTTAATCATTCAAGATTAGACATTTAGAACAAATTGCATACTTAAACACCCGTAAAAGCATGGGCATTTCAGGTATTTTCATGAACCATTATACAGCTTTTTAAAAATACTTATATTGTGACAATTTTTAAAATATATACGATTTATTCAACAGCCAAGAGCTTCTTTAGGAATTTCACCTATCTTGCATTTGTATTTCATTATAAAAATTCACATAAGCAAATTAGTGCTGATTTCTGTTCAGGAAGACTTCAAACAGAAAACCTATATTTTTCTAGGTGGGAAGAACTGGCCCACCCACTGAGCTTTTAAATAATAATCATCACAATCATCATCATAGCCCTGGGATACACTTTCATATATTTTTCTCATTTAATCTTCAATAATCCCACCAGGTAGATAATGCATGCAATACAAACATTCAGTTTATGGATGAGAAAACCAAAGCTCAGGATGGTTAAGAGACGTGCCCTTAACCACGTACTCACAAATGGCAGAAAAAGATCTTGAACCTGGGTTTTTTGAGCTCTAAGTAAATACCATTACTTTCCACAGTTTGCACTGAACTGTATCTCACTGTACCACAGCCACAAATTACTTAAGTGGAGGAGGGGAGGGAGTATCTTAGGCAAAACAGGATAGAAATGGCGAGAAGAGCGGCCAGCCACCGTGAAGCAGAGATGATAGGGCTCCTCTTCCAAAAGAACAGCCTCTCTCTTATCTAAGAGTAAATTTCTGGAGAGGGGCCACTTGCCAGCAGCAGTAACTCCCCCTCCAGGGTCAACACCCCTGCATCACCTGTCACCCCTGCCCCCAAGAGCCAGAATATCTGCAGCCTCCACACTCTTCCTTATCTTAGGCCCCACACTCCTCTCACTAGGTGGTTCTCAGAAGAGGCCAGGGAAGTTCTCTGTGGTAACAAAAGAGAGTCCTGACCATTGATCGATTGGAAAGAGAAGGCAGGTCTAATGCTAAATGAGACAATTTTAATAACAAGAAATCCAAAGTCACAATTCCACGTTAATCAGAAAACTAATGTGGGCATTTCAAATGTAGTTACACATGAGAGCTTTCAAAAATACATTTGTGGGATCTCTCAACTGTGTCCTTTGGGGATTGAAATTTCTATTTATTGGTATTTGTATGTTTATAGTTTTCCATGATAAATGGCAGAAACTCCAGCAGCAGGAGTTTGTTCTGGAACATCAAAGAAATATCCAGGATGCCATCTCTTTGGCACACATTGAAGAGCACCCAAGATCATCAAGGTATATAAATAAAAATAACATTACAAAATGGAAAAACAACAACAAAAACACTTCATTGGCCCTTGAAATTTTCAGATATATTTTTTTAAAGGTATTTTCTTTTTTTTTACTTTATTTATTGGCTGCGATGGGTTCTCATTGCTGCACGCGGGCATTCTCTAGTTGTGGGGAGTGGGGCTACTCTTCATTGCGGTGCACGGGCTTCTCATTGCGGTGGCTTCTCTTGTTGCAGAGCATGGGCTCGAGGTGCGTAGGCTTCAGTAGTTGTGGCACCTGGGCTCAATAGTTGTGGCTCACGGGCTCTAGAGTGCAGGCTCAGTAGTTGTGGCGCACGGGCTTAGGCGCGGCATGTGGGATCTTCCCGGCCCAGGGATTGAACCTGTGTCCCTGGCATTGGCAGGCAGGTTCTTAACCACTGCACCACCTGGGAAGTCTCCAGATATTTATCTTCTTAATTGGCCCATAAAGACAATTTGGGCAGATGTCCAGGCATCAGGTGTCTGCTTTTAAGCTCTTCCTTATCCTCATATTTTACACGTCTCTTTCTTTTTAAAGGCCCTGCTATATGATGACACTCTGCAAGCTTTAACTTTCTAACATTCCCCTGTGGTTTAGATCAAAATGATGATATATCCATTTATGTTTAATGCATTTTCATTTCATTCAGTTGGGAATTGCTTTAGATCTTTGCTCATACCAATAAATTTAGTTTTTAGGAATTCATCTTCAAGAATTAAGAGTTCAACCTCTTACCTCTATCTTAAATATGTTTAGTTCATTTTAGTAACACTGCAGACCTAAAGTACATCCAAGTCTAGAGACAGGCATTTCTTAGGTGAATGAATATGTAAGTGGAATCGCCGCTTGTCATCACGTCTACTGAAGTCAGTATTCTCAAAATACTAAGACCATTCACTGTTATCAGACATAATAGAGTATCTCTTCCTCTTAAGTTTACTATTATTCCTTCACTAAAAGTACTATTCCATTTTTATTTTCATAAAATGTCATCTTTGTGGAGTTTGATTTAATGAGAATAACTTTTTAAATATAGCTAACTTGACACCTGCCTTACAGCAAAAGAATAAACATTTTTGAATTTCATATCTCTGATCACAGTAAGAAACAATAATCCTATGCATCTCCCCTTAGCCACTGAATGAGGCCCAAATAATAGCCTGTTGGGTGTTCTGTCTTGCGTTACCACTTTTCCTTTCCTTTTTTCCTCCCTCCCTCCCCCCTTCCTTTCTTTCTTCCTTTCTTCATCAAATTTATTGAGCAGCCATCATGCACCAAGCACTTATCTTCACAGACCAGTGACTTACCTCCACTCTTGAATTCTACTCTGTTCCACTCAGCGACAATTCCCTCCCCAAGGTCCACCCTCTGGGGTTGCCAGATTTAGCAAACTGAAAAACGAGATGCCTGGTTAAATTTGAATTCCAGATAAATAATGAATAATTCTTAGTATAAGTATGTCCCATGTAATATTTGGGGCACAGTTATACTAAGAACTTCATATTTAACCAGGTATCCTGTATTTTATCTGGCAACTCTACTACCACCCCACTATTCCACTTCACGGGATACATACTTAGATATAGCATATGCCTAGTATAAATAAATGACTTCTATTTTGTGATTACATTTGCCTGATTCAGGTAGATTGTCTTAAAGTATAAATATATATATGAAATACTACCCCAATGAGGGGCCAAAGCGAGTCACTAGTGGAGATCAGTATCCTTAACCAAGGATGCACTGAGAATCAAGTAGAAGCCATCTCTCTCTCTCGCTCTCTTTTTTTTGACCACACCACCACGGGACATGCAGGATCTTAGTTCCCTGACCAGGGATCAAACCCACGCCCCCTGAATTGGGAGCATGGAGTCTTAACCACTGGACGGCCAAGGAAGTCCCAGAAGCCATTTTTTGACCCCAGGCCTACAGAATCAGAAATTCTGCGGGTGGGCCAGGAGATTCGGATGATTGCTCTCCACTGAGAACAACTGGCATCGACTTGACCAGAAAATCATGGCATATTTCTAACGGTTATCCTTTCTTTAGCATAGATTAGTTTGGACTTGGCAGCATCTGACAAACAATTGTTCTGTGAGACAACTGGAGGTAAAGCTACTGGGATTAACCTCTGACATTCTTGGCTTGGTGTAACGTTGTTTTAACTATATTCCAGCAGAAAAGCAACAAATTCTATAAATATGTCTAACCCAAAAGACAGTGAGGTCCTGGCAAGATGAAATGAAAGCAAGCCTTGACGTGCATCAGTGACTTGACTTTTCACACACATATATCTCTCTGCCAACAAGGATTCGTGAATATGTTGTTCTGATGAGAAGCTGCACAAAACTGAATGCCTATTTTGGCACCATGCTAAGGGATGCCTCTTTTATTTCTGGCTTATTCCAAACTCCCCCCGCCCCATAAAAAAAAAATTACATGAGAGGAGAGGCAACCAAAGAGGGAGGCTATCATTCATCCGGGTGCACTAATTTCTGAATAATCAGCTCTCCAAAAAAAACAGGTGCATCTGACCTCCCAGTTCATTTGGAAAATATCAAAACTCGATGGAAGTAACAGGAGCACCATCAGTGCCCAGCACCTACATGTGACCTCTAATCCCTTCCGAGGGCCCACAGGCACATGGAAAGCAGTCCCAGGCCACTCAAGGCACAACTGAAAGAAACACTACCTATCCCATCCCACTGAGGTCTGAGCCCCTGGCTCAGTAAGCTCATTTCTTTTTTCCTAATCATTTATTTTAGGAAAGCTTGAAGGAGGCATTTAAATGAATTTCCAAAGTATCCTCTGTCCTAACAGAATTTCCTTAACAAGAATCATCATATTAAATACTTCAAGAGAGACCGGTTTCTCTGTAAACAAAGCTTGATGATAGAGTGGTTATTTGTGCTTGCTTTCCACAGGACTTGCTACAGCCCGCCAGGTTTCTCCACTCTGCTGACAAATTCAGTCTCGTTACATATCGTGATTACTATATATTCTGTACATACCCCTTGAGCTGCATCATTCAGGGAAATGTCCTGATCAGAGTGAGCCGATCAGAAATTCTGAAAGTTTCAAAAGAGACTTCAAAACTGTCTTTTCCTAAGGTTTTCTTCCCCTGAGTCTTTATGAATAACATTCCCTCTTATTTACTTAAAAATTATTTTCAAGTCAATCATTATAACTATCTTCAATTTGCCTTTGGAATCTGCCTCTGTGAGATTTGAAATCAAGAGCCTGAGACAACGGAAAAGCCTTTCCAGGATCCTCATAGACGCTGCATTTCATTTTTCTTCTTGGAGTTTAATAAAACTAAGATTCACTGGACAGGGGCCAGTGAGCTACAGGAATATGAAGTTTTGCCTTAAAAGTAATAAGAAGAAGAACATAATACAAGTCACTAATGCAGGTTCTGGATGTCATATGACCTCCAGTCCATTACTTGTGTAAATTTGATGTCATGTGGGGAAGGTAATCAAAAAATAAGCAAAGCTTAGTTGGGGAATATAGAGTAAAGCATTTAAGTGAAAATTTATAAGAAAATATTTTTTTTGCTAAAGCAATAATGTCACTTACCTAAACAAATGTACTAGGCAAAACAGATGTTCATCGAAATTAAAAGTTTAAATTTTCTTAATGTTTTGAAATAATTCTTTAAACATCTTCTAATACATTGTCAATATTTAAGAACTGCATTATATGTTTAAAATGACCCTAAAGAGTATAAAGAGTATAAAGACCTATAAATATCATATGATGCTGCTTGTATGTGGAATTTTTAAAAATGGTACAAATGAACTTATTTACAAAACAGAAATAGAGTCACAGATGTAGAAAACAATCTTATGGTTACCAGAGGGAAAGGGAGGAGGGATAAACTGGGAGGTTGAGATTAACCTATACACCCTACTATATATAAAATAGGTAACTAATAAGGACCTAACGTATAGCACAGGGAACTCTACTCAATACTCTGTAATGATCTACATGGGAAAAGAATCTACAAAATAATGGATATGTTAGAGAAGCCACCGCAATGAGGAGCCCAAGCACCACAATGAACAGTAGCCCCCGCTCGCTGCAACTAGAGAAACCCCGTGTGCAGCGACAAAGACACCACGCAGCCAATAAACAAAATAAATAAATAATTTATAAAACAACACAAACAAAAAGAATGGATATGTGTATATGTATAACTGACTCACTTTGCTGTATACCTGAAACTCACACAAAATTGTAAATCAACTATACTCCAATAAAAATTTTTAAAAAGAGTACAAAGACCTCTTGTCCCTTTACAAAATAAAATTGTTCAGGCTAGAAGTGCTGAGTATCCAAACCAGGACCATGATGGTAGGAAGAGAAAATAGGGGAAAGATTTTAGAGACATTTGGTTGGCTGTTGATAGGCCTTCACACTTCCAACCTTAAATGTTTGTAAATATCTTTTCTTAAATATCAAAGCATTTCCATATTTTCTAAAAGATTTATCATTAAGCCACAAATTCTCCAAATAAAAGCCAGGGAGTAGATATTATATCAGTTAGAACACAGAGAATCATGAGGACAGTTCATATTGCCTCCCCATACCAATCCTCACCTGCTCCCTCCACCAGCAAAACCAAGCACAACACTAAATCGAATCTTCTTCCTCTTTCCACCATCTCAACAGTGGCTCTCTCCCAACGTGGTAGAAGAGCTTGATTCTGTTCACAATCTAGGTAGCCCTGACTCCCAAACCACATCTCCAGTCTTGACGGTTTTCCTGAAAACACATCCCAAAGTTCTACCTGCCTTGTGGGCATCACCATACAGAAGTTCCAACACAACTTCGAAAGCCTCATGACCCAAACACACCCCAGCTCCAACTCCAGGGATGCTCCTTGCTCCATGTTCCTAGGCTTTATTAATGCATCACCATCCTCTCAACCAGAGCATGAGCTCTGAGGCTAAGATTCAGGTGGAGCAAATTACTTCTCTAAGCCTATTTCCTTTCTGTAAAAGCTGATGATAACCTACTTTAGAAGGTCACTGGGATGATTAAATGAGAGAATGATAAAGTAGGTACCTTATCATTAGATATTCCCCTTCCTCACTCTCTATATTTAATCACTGGCCAGGGCCTATCAACAGCCAACCAAATGTCTCTAAAATCTTTCCCCTATTTTCTCTTCCTACCATCATTGTCCTGGTTTGGATACTCAGCACCTTCTAGCCCGAACAATTGCAAAACTCTTGGACTAGTCAATTTGCTCCCTTTCCTCTCCAAACTGCTTGCCTATAAGCTCCATGAGATAGGGATGTAATGGGTCTTATTCCTCCGGTCCATTTTCCCAAAACCCAGCACAGTGCCTAGCACAGAGTAGGCACTCAACAAACAGTTCATGACAATGCCGACTGGCTCCAAATTAATCATCCAGACATAATGAAGCCGTGCTCTAAGAACAATCTCAATGTCATGAGCTTTGAAGGAAGTCCTTTGCATACTGACTCATCATAACATTATGCTCAGAGGCCTATGGTCCTAAAATTTCTCTGTTTCTTCCCCTGGAACCCATTGTGGTATATCAATATGGAGGCATTGGGCCCAGATAAATAGTTACTAAGCAAAAAGTTTATTCAACACAGGCAGACAATCATAAGATGTGTTAAATAATGATAATTTGATAGTAAGTAGAGCATGTATATGTGTTTTTGTTTTTGTGTTCATTTAACAGATTATTTATTGACGATGTACTGTGTGCTAGGCAATGTGCTACCCACTAAGTAATTAAAGTTGAGCAAGCCATAGTGCCTGACCTTAGGAGTTTGCCATCCACAGTGGGAGACAATCAGGCAAGAATATAAATGCATATGCTCCAGCCCACCCATTTTACACACGTGGAAAAGAGGGTAAGAAAATAAGCAGTTTGTCAAACTCTGATTATGCACTGTTGATGGGAGTGGAGACTGATATAAACTTTTTTGGAAGACAATTTGGGAATGTCTTTTAAATTTGCAAATGTTCTTTTTTTAAGCTCTTTATTGGAATACAATTAGAGCATGTATATGTTAAACACAGAAAGAAAGGGATGCAAGGACCAAGAGATAACTACTTTTCAGTATGTATTAAATATACATGAGGTACCTGGGCTCTAAATATTTGTGATACACTAAATACACAAGAGGCACTAAACATTCATGAGTACTCAATATTCATGAGGCCTTAATTCGGCCACTCATTCATTGGTGACACCCATTCTAGCCCCATGTTTCCTTTGCCCAAGAAACACAAATAAAACCCATGACTATTCAGCAGGCCGACTGGCAAGCTACAGTTGCGGCCCGGCCCACCTGTCCCTACATCTTTCCAACAGAGTAACAGTGAGCTATTAGCCTACGGTCCCGTCTGTCTGCGGTCTTCCTGGAGCTTTAACTCTGGTCTCCAAACCACACTATTATCAGGAAAGCCTGGTGCACACAAAAAGAGAGAGAGGACCATTGCCTACTCTAGGATTCAGACAGGGTGGTCCTTCTATCCACTCGTACCTTGTCCTAAGTATGTGAGCCTCTCTGCCAGAAAATTATTCCTCTTACTGACCTGAATTCTGACCCCCTAGGTCCTGTCCTTGAGGATACAGAAACTTAGGTCACCCATCCCCCACATGACCACCCTTAAGATTCCTTATGACATTTATCAGGCACACCTGAGTCTTCCCTTTGCAGACAAATATCCCTTTTCACTATTCTCCCTTACACATGATAAATTTTCAGTTCTTTCACCATCACGGTTGCTGTCCCTTGAAGGCATCCAGAACTCAGCATCATCCCAAGTAAAGGACTTACAGCACACACACAAGAAATCAGTCGCCTCCCTTGACCTCTGCCATGCTTCTACTAATGCAACCTAGGATTAGTTTCTCTGGTGGACACATCGCAGAGCTAACTCTTGTCGGGCTGAAGCGGGATATGGATAAAGATAACTGGCATCTGTGAGGCAAAGGAGCAATGGCCTTCTCTTGAAGCACTATGAAAGTCTGTAGTTAATAGGTGAAGACAAAGAGAGAGCAGTTGAAGCAAAAGCGAGTGAATTCAAGAAAGGAGAGAGAACCCCAATCTGGAAGTGGCAGTTGAGACCAGTCTTCTCTCTACCCCTGAGGGTGTCAAGAAGGAAGTAATGTGGTCATAGCAGAAAAGACAAAAAAGAGTTTGCAGAAAAAAGTCAAAGACACAGGAGAATTTGCTCACACTAAAGCAGCATGTGAAAGGATACAAGGATGACACAGAAGAGTGAGTGAAATGGCCAGTGCTGAGGTGTGGGGGGTAGAAAGCTGATAAGTCAGCATTAGTAACTACAAGCTAACAGCATGTTTATACTCACCATTGCCAACAAGTTAGATACCTATGCAGTGGCATGGGGTCTTAATTTAAAAAGCTAGAGAAAGAGAATATATAAAGGTAGTAGTTAGAAGTGAAAGAACCATAACTCTACTTTGAATAGATACCTTGAGGCAGTCCGCTATTTTTCAATGCTGGTTCATTTACTTGAATTGTGTCATCTTCAAGGTAGAAATAGATTTTATAGCGTCTTATTCTATAGTTTTCTTGACTTTTATCAGGCACTTTATCTTCTAAATAGGCATCAAAAGATAATACCTGTTGGAATCATAAATAGAAACTAAGAAATGAAAAAAAATTCAGCAAACTTAAAATCAATAAAGCTACTGCCTGTCTACTTTTTGTTAATGTAAAGAAAAAAAGTTGAGGAAATTTTTGCAAGAAGACATTCTACACATCAGCTATGAGAATGGATTACAATCTAAGTTACAGTATATAAAGATTATCTTATATTTTCATCACTGTCTGGTTAGAACGAGGAAATGATATTCGAGCAATAAATCCATCATTCAGCTCTACCGTAAATTGAACTAGCATCTGCCTTTGAAATTTCACAGTGGAATTCTGTATGTATGTGTTACAGACAAAATATTCTTTCCCACAAGATGAGTATAAGTTTTGTCATTTTTTTCTCATTAAAAATAACACAAAACAGATGGAGGGACATACCATGTTCCTGGATTGGAAGAATCAACATCGTGAAAATGACTGTACTACCCAAAGCAATTTACAGATTCAATGCAATCCCGATCAAATTACCAATGGCATTTTTCACAGAACTAGAGCAAGAAATCTTACGATTTGTATGGAAACGCAAAAGACCCCGAATAGCCAAAGCAATCTTGAGAAGGAAAAATGGAGTTGGTGGAATCAGGCTTCCTGACTTCAAACTATACTACAAGGCCATAGTGATCAAGACAGTATGGTACTGGCACAAAAATAGAAAGGAAGATCAATGGAATAGAATAGAGAACTCAGAAGTAAGCCCAAACACATATGGGCACCTTATCTTTGACAAAGGAGGCACGAGTATACAATGGAAAAAAGACAGCCTCTTCAAGAAGTGGTGCTGGGAAAATTGGACAGCAACATGTAAAAGAATGAAATTAGAACACTTCCTAACACCATACACAAAAATAAATTCCAAATGGATTAAAGACCTACATGTAAGGCCAGACACTATAAAACTCCTAGAGGAAAACATAGGCAGAACACTCTTTGACATACATCAAAGCAACATCCTTTTTGACCCACCTCCTAGAATCATGGAAATAAAATCAAGAATAAACAAATGGGACCTCATGAAACTTAAAAGCTTTTGCACAGCGAAAGAAACCATAAACAAGACTAAAAGGCAACCCTCAGAATGGGAAAAAATAATTGCCTATGAAACAACGGACAAAGGATTAACCTCCAAAATATACAAGCAGCTCATGCAGCTTCATACCAAAAAAGCAAATAACCCAATCCACACATGGGCAGAAGACCTAAACAGACATTTCTCCAAAGAAGACATACAGATGGCCAACACACACATGAAAAGATGCTCAACATCACTCATCATCAGAGAAATGCAAGTCAAAGCCACAATGAGGTATCACCTCACACCAATCAGAATGGCCATCATCACAAAGTCTGGAAACAACAAATGTTGGAGAGGGTGTGGAGAAAAGGGAACTCTCCTGCACTGTTGGTGGGACTGTAAGTTGGTACAGCCACTATGGAAAACAATTTGGAGGTTCCTTAAAAAACTACAAATAGAACTACCCTATGATCCAGTAATCCCACTCCTGGGCATATACCCAAAGAAAACCATAATCCCAAAAGAAACTTGTACCATAATGTTTATTGCAGCACTCTTTACAATAGCCAGGACATGGAAGCAACCGAAATGCCCATCAACAAATGAATGGATACAGAAGATGTGGCATATATATACAATGGAATATTACTCAGCTATAAAAAGGGATGAGATGGAGCTATATGGAATGAGGTGGATAGAACTACAATCTGTCATACATAGTGAAGTAAGTCAGAAAGAGAAGGACAAATATTGTATGCTAACTCACATATACGGAATCTAAAAATGGTACTGATGAACTCAGTGACAAGAACAAGGAACCAGATACAGAGAATGGACTGGAGAACTCGAGGTATGGGAGGGGGCGGGGGGTGAAGGGGAAACTGAGAAGAAGCGAGAGAGTAGCATAGACATATATATACTACCAACTGTAAAATAGTCAGTGGGAAGTTGTTGTATAACAAAGGGAGTCCAACTCGAGGATGGAATATGCCTTAGAGGACTGGGGCAGGGAGGGTGGGGGGGACTCGAGGGGGGGGGGCGTCAAGGAAGGGAGGGAATATGGGGATATGTGTATAAAAACAGTTGATTGAACCTGGTGTACCCCCCCAAAAAAAAATAAAAATAAATAAATAAATAAATAAATAAATAAAAAAGCCAAAAAAAAAAAAAAGAAAGAAAAATAACACAAAGCTACATGGTTCTAGGATAAAACTATTCTGATTTCTGGTCCTGCTGCTTGCTTGCCTTGAGGCAATTCAAACAAGCAGAGCTGAAATTCTTCCAATGCACTGGAGACCCCACCGTATACTTCTTCAGGAACCTCAGAAAGCCTAGCTCAGTGCTAGATCCAGCCTCATCTTATAGTGTGTGTTGGGGTGGGGGTAGGGGGTAGACATGGGTAGGAGAGGCAGTTTCTAAAGTAGTTACAGTAAAAATCAGAGAGTCAAAAATACCCTTGAAAATTCCTTAACTACTTCGGAAAACTGTGCCTCTCAGTAAGTGCAACACAGCCCATTTTCTCCCATGTTGATGCAGAAGACTGACTGCCTCTTCAGTTGAAGACCAGTTGAAATAGCTTCCTTAGGTTTAGGTGCCAGGTTCCATGAATACAGATCTTTCACCATTAGAATCACTCTCCACACAGCGACCTGCTCACACACACTAAAAAAGACATGGTAACTGAGGACAATTAAAGGAACAGTAGATTCAGGCTACCAGTTCAAGCTTGGCCTGGGGCACAGGCTCCTTCAGAGCTCCATTTTAATACTTCCTTTGCTCTCATTTTTGTTCAATTTTTATAATTAAAGTTGCAAAAGTTAATTGTACATATGTTGTAATACCAAGTTTCAACATAGACAATATGGTATACGTGAGTCTGCTAGGCACAATCTAACTTCTAGGGGTGGTCAGTTACCCTAATTAGGAATATACGCTCCAGGATTTGGGGCAAATTTCTATCAGAAGCCCATGCTCAGACCTGGCTGAGAAAATGCCTCAGTAGTTTATCTCTGAACAACAGAGGAGACTTTGCTAATTACCATAAAGAATATTAGAAATGAGTTTCAGTTAGTGAAATAATTGTATTCAAAGTGAGTGGATCAGTTACAAATATTGACCAGGCATTGTCTTTATGAGAACAGATTCTAGGAATCTAGTGAGCCCAGAGGTCTTATACCCTTCAAAATGGCACCTGTGGCTTCATTCTAAAACGGTCCTATGTTCAGCTGCTTTCTTGAGGAATTTATCTGGTCTGATTCCAGTTAGAAAGTTAGCTAAACCCACTACTAGAATGTTGTCATATTTGTGTTGAGTGAACATTTCCGGTAAGATGCTGTTGCACGGGTACAGGGCTTCCTTCTGGGGTGATAAAAACGTCTTGGACCTAAATAGACACAACTAAATAGAGGTAATGGTTGTACAACACTGTGAATATATTAGATGCCACTGAATTGCACACTTTAAAATGGCTCACAGTTAATTTTATGTTATGTAAATTTTACCTCGGTTTTTTAAAAAAAAAGTGGGATGCCAAATTTTATTGAACACTAAAATAGTAAATGTTATGCTATATGAATTATATCTTAATTTTTAAAAGTGGGGGGAGGGCTTCCCTAGTGGCACAGTGGTTAAGAATCTGCCTGCCAATGCAGGGGACACGGGTTTGAGCCCTGGTCCGGGAAGATCCCCCATGCCATGGAGCAGCCAAGCCCGTGCACCACAACTACTGAGCCCACGTGCCACAACTACTGAAGCCCACGCACCTAGAGCCCATGTTCCGCAACAAGAGAAGCCACCGCAATGAGCAGCCTATGCACCACAATGAAGAGTAGCCCCCACTCACCACAACTAGAGAAAGCCTGCGCACAGCAAAGAAGACCCAACACAGCCAAAAATTTTTAAAAAATAATAAATAAATTTTAAAAATAAATAAATAAATAAATAAAAGTGAGGGGGAAATAATGTGGTTGGAACCCCTAAAAGGACAAGAGACCTGGGGTTCCACTGAGCTTTCGGTAGAGGCAGTGAGGAGGAGCAAAACGGGCCATCCTAGAACGTGGCACTTTAGCATGTGGGTTATTATGAGCTAAAGACAATCAGAGCCCAGCAGACACAGGAAGAACTTTTTACCTTCTCCTTAACTGTCTAAAAGAATTTAGATATGAAACCTGCACCAGGAAGAGAGCTATTACTAGAGAAAACTTTTTATATCAGAAAGACTTATCAGCGTGGCATGGCAAACATTTGTTTACCAAACACTTGCTCTTCTTATCTTCCTTCCCTTTGAAGCCCTAGACCCCTATCCCAGTCTCCTTAGTTCAGGATGGTATATAAGCATGAAGTACCCGACTGCCAAGGAGTGTCATATATTTTTATGGGGCTCCCATATGTACAAAATTTCCTTTTCTTCCATTAATCTGTCTTATGTCGATATAATTATTAGTTCAGCAAAAGAATCTAGAAGGGAAGAAGGGAAAAGTTTTCTGCTCCTACAGTAGAATTCAATCTGAAACTTTTTGTTCTCTGTAATTGGGTAGGAAAGTGTAGAGAGAATATTCATATCCCACTCACCTCTATGTATTCAATGCTACTGGTATAAACTTGTGCATGACCAAACTGCCAGAGAACAGCTGACAACATTGTCATGTATATAATCATTAAATATTTATCAAGGAAATAATGTACTGAAAGAGAATAAAGGATGCTCAATGGAAACAAAGAGAAAGAAAGACTATTTTAGGTTGGATTTCAATATTTCTAGAAGAGGGACAGACTGATATTTCATGTTCTGGTCCCCTGAGAATGCAGGACTGATGCACTCCAGCATAAAAGGTAGAAAGCAAGTCAGAGCGGTAGAGATGGAAAGATAGAAAAGGAAGAGGGAGAGGAAACCGTAAAATGTAGCAAAGTAGAATTTGAGGGAAGAGATACCAAATAGATTAAAAGTGATCTCATAAAGGTGAAAGACCTAATTACAATGGAACTTGATGTACCAGAGAATCCAGAGAGAAAGATCTAAAATAAAAACTGTGAGAAATGAAACTTTATACAAGCATAATTATGATACAAGGTTTCATCATAATTTATGATGTCAAGCACAGACTAGATAAATAAGGTCCTAGAGGATGTAATTGGCTGTAATTTTCTTGCAAACAGAATGTAAATGTCATTTGGCAGGTTGTGTGATCTAACATTCCCCACAGGCCTCTACAAGCCCTGTATCATATGAGGTTACCTGCCTGATCCCCGAGGCATTCAGATTTTTGATGCTAGCCAAGAGGATATAAAATCTGAAATCAATTAGCTTTAAATAACAGATATGTGGTATTTCCTCACTATAAAAGAAAAAAATTTAATGTTAATATTTCTGAAATCAGATTCTTCTTACAATTAAAGCCAAAAGAAACTCAAAGCAGTCAGGAATGCATTTTAACGAGGAATAAAGACATAACTTGATGTAAGGTGTAGATTTAGCCTTGCAAGGAAGGAGTTAATTCAATTTTCATGTCAATTGAGTTCTTTGCCTTGCATTGCATATCCCAAGTAGATGGATTTTTACATCAATTTGGATTCCTAATTTTGACTTAAAATGTTTTCAAAATGTTACCGTCTGACGTAGCACTGACATAAAAATAATTGTGTGTAGAAGATTGTCCATCATGTGCTAGACAATGCAACCATAAGGCAAAAACAAAAGCCTAATCTCTCAGAATAAATCACAGAATTTTATAAGATAGTGAAGTTGGTATGACCAAGGCATGAGTCATAAAGACTCAGGAACCAAACATCTAAGTGTTAAAAACTTGCAGCTGAATTTCTAGAGAAGCTGTTAGGAAAGAAAGAAGTACCAGTAATGTTAGATGAAGCTCAACATTTTACAAAGAGATCAACATCATAAGTCTAAATTTAGAATGTTTATGTTCTATTTGATGAAAAAGGCTCAGACTTAAGTTGGAAGGTACTAAAGAAGCAGGTGCATAATAGTAAGGATAAATGCATGCTATTATAGGTTAGTTAGTAGACAATAAAAATTTGTATATATTTAATGCAGTCTTGTTTATTCTTCCTGAAAAAGCTGTTATTAAATCAATGGTTTCTCTTATGATTATGGAATCTTAGAATTAAGGAAATAAACTATAAGGAATTTTGTATTGCGTATAGAGGATGGCTCCTTTATACATGACAATGGTATATTTAAAGAAATTCATCATATGTGAAGGGGAGCAGAATATAACACTCCAAAATATGCCTCTTTGGCATAAGAATTATCTTGAGCTGACTACTTTCAAGAAACAGCAGAGAAAGGAGAAGCTCTGAAATCTGAGTAAAAGTTATCCTTTTGTAAGAGACATTTATATTTATAAGGGAAATCTCCATTGGTAAGGGTTTCTCCCTCTCTGTGCAAGGAAAAGGAAGATGACTAAATCTCTAGAAACCTAGCAGTGCAGAAAGCATGAACTTAAATCTGCATAACAACTGTACGGACCTTTACTGTGCTTTGCCTGATAACCTCCCATAACGGGCTCCGCCTGCCCCCAACATCTTCTGCCTTTAGCTGGAGCTAGTATTTAAGGTGGTGGCTTGGGCTATTTGGGAGAGTTACTCAGTTTTCTTGGTATCTCCCATGTATACAGGAGGTAAACACGCTATCAATATTAAACTTGTTTGTTTTTCTTCTGTTAAGCTGTCTTTCATTACAGGGAGGGTATGTCAGCCAAGAAGCCAGAAGGGTAAAGGGAAAATTATTTTTCCTTCCCTACATAGGCTAATTTACAAAAAATTCTAATAAATTTAAAACACAGAAGTCATAGCCATCAATCACAAAGTAATACAACTAAAAATATATCATGAGACTATAAACAAATATTGTCACCCCTAATAATTATTGTGAGGAGAATAAATTTTAAAATGTAAAAAATAACTATAGAATCCAATAAAATTCAAAGAGGTACAAACCTATAAGATACAAGCAAATCTATAATCATGCATAAATTACTAGATTTAGATTATAACATTAAGAGAATTTGGAGTTAAAAACAACTAACTCAGGTAAATGTACTAACTCAGTGATTCCCAGCCTTCTCAGCTTCTCATTAGGAACTTAAAAAAAAAGTAAAGAAGAAAGAAAAAGACCATACCCAAGCCTAAATACATTAAATTGGAATCTTGGAGGCAGTTAAGAGGGGGCATTAGTATTTATTTAAAGCTCCACAAGTAATTCTGAAAAGCAGTCACAGTGAGCAACGGACTGAACAAAAATTTTTGAAAGTGCAAAAATTTGTCATAGGAAAACAAGTCTAAAGCAAAAAAAAAAAAAAAAGGATAAAAGCACAAACAGATAAATGTGAAAGGAGAAACACAACTGAAATAAATAAATCCAAGAGGTTTTTTTTTAAGAAATAAGAGGGTGAGTAAAAAATTATCCACACTCTGACTGCAGAGTTTACAGAAGTTTTAATATAACTGGAGTGCGGATAATTTTTGACTCACCCTCATAGTGTAGGGGAGGGAAAAAACTTTCCTCTACCCTTCTAAGGTTCTTCTAACTGGTCTAAAGAATTAAACTGACGTGAGATTAACGGGAGAAAAACCAAATTTTATTATGTACATATAGGGGCTCCGTAAGAATATGAAGCCCAAGGACAAGTTAGACAATTGAAGCTTATACGCCATCTGAGAGAAGGAGAAGGCGGTAGGGATTTGGGACTTCAAAGAGGAGAAAGGCGATTTACAAGAAGATGAAAAAAAATCAAATGTTTGGTAAACAAATGTTTGCTAGGCCATACAGAAACAATGGGACACAGAGAGGAATTTTAACCAACACTTCCCTAGGTTCCTCCCTGTCTCCCTTCCTGGAACAGGTCCTCTATCTAAATTCTTTTAGGCAGTTAGGGGGAAAGTCAAAGGTTCTTTCTGAGTCTTTTGGGCCTTGTTTTCAGCTCAGAATAATCCCCATGCCAAAGAGACACTATTTGGGGTTGCAAATTTTGCTCCCCTGCACTAGCAAACATAATCAAAATAAGAATGTAAGTAAAGTCAGAAATGAGATACTGCACAAGAGATGTAATAAATTATGTTATCTTACTAAGTTATTCAAGCTTTTATGAAAATAAACTTTAAAACCACAATTGATTTTCTGTAAGAACTGTGAAGTATCAAAACACAATGAATAAATTAATAACTAAGTAAGAAGTAAAAAAAATTACCAAAGAATTGCCCCAACAAAGGCTCCAACCAGGATGATTTACTAATGGATTCTTACAAGCTTTCATGGAAAAGAAAATCACCACTTTATATAACTCGCCCAGGATACCAAAAAAGATGGAAAGCCACAAAGGTGCATTTCAATGCTTAACAGACAAGCCGTTTAAAAAAAAAAAAAAAAAGTAAACTGTGGAGCAATAGTTCTCACCCTGGCTTCACATTAGAATCAACTGTAGAGCTTTATAAAATTGTGATGTTTGGGCCACAGCCACACCTATACACACCTGCACACAATGAAATCAGAATTCCTCAGATCAGGCCCAGGTATCAGTGATTTTAAAGCTCTCCAAGTGATTACAATGTGCAAGACAAGGTTGGGAACTATGGTTCCAGAGCAATTTCACTACTTATGATTTATAGAGCAAAGATCCTAACTAAAATACAAGCAAACAAAATTCAAGGGTCCATAACAGTTATAAGCCAACTACACAAAAAGCAGCATTTTCCTCACAGATACAAAGATGTTTCCAAATTAGGAGGTAAGAGCAAACACGTAATGATTTCATATTGTTTCCTACCACGTATCTTTTAAAATTGAAGGGTAATTCCTTAACATAATTAAAAAGCATCTGCTTCAAAACAATAACCTAAATATCCAGTATTATATTTAATTAAACTATGTGTCTACTACAATCAGGAACAGAAGAAAAATGCCCCTACAAACAATCATGATTTAATATTTTTTAGGCAATGTAAGAAGTAAAAATATTAGCAAGAAAGAGATAAAAGCATCATTATAGGTAGATAAAATAATGGCATAAGCAAACGCTGAAAAACTAAGAATAAAAGATTTTAGCACAACCACAAATCAATCAAAAATATTCTTATATTTCTTATATGTTTGATATTCAGCAATAACCACATAAAAATACAGTGGAAGGAAAAGGTATGTTCACAATAGAATAAAAAATTACAAAATGCTTAAAAACAGTTTTAATGAAAACTCTGTGACCCAGATAAAACTCTAAAAATATTTACTAGAAGATATAGGAGAACCTGCGAAGTATATTCTGGATAAGCAGACTAAAATAACATACTTTCAAACGAATATTTCACTGGTATTTTGGAAGGACTTGAAAAAGTAATTCTCATTCCATCTGATAAAATAAACAGGTCAGCCTGTTAAAGATAATTACGAAAATTAAGGGTAATATAGAAGACCTAACTCTGCTAGATTTTATATCTTACTATTATGCTTCAATTATTAAAACAGTGCAAAACCAGAGTAATAAGAGACGTACTAGTGTGTGGAAAAGAATAGATGGTCTGAAAATAGGCTCAATTACATACAGGAATTTAACGCATGATAAAGGAGTCATACAATAAGTGAAAAAAGCACTAACTTGGAAAAGCATCAATGTATGCCTCCACCAAAAATAAATTATAACCCAAAATAAATACCAGATGGATTATCAGCTTAAATATAGCAAATCAATCCCTTTTACCCTCCAAAAAAAAAAAAATTATACGTGTGTCAAAGCCCTGAAAGGGAGGATGACCATGCCAGATTTCAGAGAAAAAGGGAAAATTATAATAGAAAAATAATAATACTTAACTACAGAAACAACTTACGACTTCAATAGGCTAAAATATAAATTAAAAACAAGCAACATACAAATAAAAAAAATTGGAACTATGACAAAAGTTTATTTTATAAAAAAAACTTTAATTTTAAAAGATCCTAAAAAAAGTGAAAACAGAACTTAAAATGCAGGAGAAGGTCAATAGAAAAAGGAAAATATTCACTGTAAATAATTATCAGATAAGTACAAATTAAAATAACAATGAAGCACCAATTTTGTTTGTTTCTCCTATTAAATAAGCCCGGTAGGATTATACACTACCCATGGGATTTTAAATTATTACAGTTTCTGCCCGAGGTAATGCGATGTTACCAAGAGCCATTTTAAAATTCCCATACTTCTCCTCAGGAACTCCACTTCTGGGCATGCAGCCCAAAGAAACAAACCAAAATACGGAGAAACATATGTGCAAACATGTTCCTTGCAGCACTTTTTTTTATTATAGAAAATAAATTAGAAGGGGGGAGGGAATTAAAGATCTAACAAGAAAGGAAGGATGTGGTGAATTACAGCACATCTATGTACTCCACGGAATATTATAAAGTCACTAGTACGATGTTTAAACTGATGCCGCAATAAGAGAAATGCTTAGGATACGCAGAAATACTGAGTGAAAAAAACGCAGGACTGAAAATGGTAACATACTACAATTATAACCATGTTTTCAAAACCATGTATATTTAAACTATGCTTTATAAAACCATAATTAGGTTTTTCAAAAAGAATGGCGGGCGGGCGGCGGGGTGGGGGGGTGGGGCGGGGGGTGGGGGTGGGGGGGTGGGGTTGGCGCGAAAAGAACAAAAAGCAACCAACGGTCGCAGCTCCAGTGGGGGGCTCACTGGGATGTAGGAGTGGGGGAGGGGCAGCTGTGGGGAGGCGGGAACAGACCTGAGAAGGGGGGGCCCCCGGGTTGGGGGGGAGTGCTTCCAGTGGCCAGGGCCGGTGGGTGGGACGAGCTGTGCCCTTCCCCCTCCTCCTCCAGCAGTGGGTTCGGCCCACTCTCCTGTATTCCCTCAGCAGCCTGGACCTTTAGGCCACCAGCTCAGCTCAGGGTCCCCTATGTGGGGGTCCCTAAAGCACTCTGCATACTTTTCATGGGCTCTGATGTCTCTGAAAGGCCTTGTATTCAAGCCGAGTCGAAGAACTTTCTAGTACCGGAAATGCCTTGATGCTCAGGAAGTGCCTTGACGACCCGGAAGCAGCTCTGTGCAAAAAAAAAAAAGTCCGTTACCTCGGAAGCGTGCTGCGAGCTCGGACGCCAACCCGAGCCTCCGGTCGCTTTGGGGTCTTTGTGACTTTTCCAAATAGCTTTGAGATCACAAACTCAGTGGAAGGACTCTTGATATCTCTGGAACACTGAGAATTGTGAAGGGCGAGTGAAAGAAAGAAAGAAAGGTCCGTAAGCCGCGGGAGCGGCGCGGAATCGAGTACCACAGGCGCGGCTCCGAGGTAAGGTCCCCCTGCAAACGCGGGTTCCTCTGGGGGCCCAGGGACGCGGCCCCCTCCAGCCGGCTAGGTTAGAGTTCGGCATTTACGTTGCGGGGAGTCTCGCAGCCCCGGGTGCCTGAAAGCTCCGAAGGCGGTCCTTGGGGGCTTCAAGTCGGGGTTTCCTGGGGGCATCCTGCCAGGGAAATTCCTCCTCCTCATTTTCCTTCTCTTCCTATTATTCCCGTTCCTCAGGCTCCAAAGGCTGCCTGATTCGGAGCTCTCGGGGTTCCTCTCGTCTGCGGAATCGCCTCCGCGCCATCCCTTTTGCGCTCTGCCAGCCCCGTTCTAGTAGAAATGGCTTTTTCAGAGAATGCCCGCAAATTCAAGGGCAATTCCCAGCATAGTTTCCGTAACTCCACAAACGAAGAATTTGCAGCCAAAGATGAGGAGCAAAATAATTACACAGAGGAAACAAACAGGGGCCGGAGAAGGCGGGATAGACAGCAAGACCAAGGTTCTTCCATGATATACGTGAAAGCGATCCAGGACATCCTGGGAACAAAGGTGCCAGGAGGAGAGGCTGCCACTAGTACAAAATTGAGTATAAGACGGCCACCCAGGAGTGAAGAAAGACCAGCCAGGGATGTCCCCTTGTCTGTGCCTCAAATAAAAGTGTCTGCCTCAGAGGTGAGAGGGGAGAAGAGAGAGACCAGCGACTTCTATAACAGAATGATGAGGCATCCTGAGGAGAAGCCACGTGGTGACCCAAGGGCACTCATTTTTGGAAAAGGCTCTCCAACCCGAAAATTTCTAGATAGAGGTGACTATTATTCAGAAATCCAAAAGCATCAAGATAGGGGTCTGGAAACTGAGAGCCCTTCCTCACGAGGTGACTGGTCTGACATGGATGCGATCTCTGCATGCAGATCGCCTGAGGAGAAGCCATTCTCACTCAATCCGTCAAAAATTTCAAAGCCTCCATCCTTCCCAGCTGATCCTGTCAGCTGCTGGCCTCATTTGTACACTGGTCCTTGGCGTGAATCTGCCAGCTACTGGCCCAGCAGTCCCAAGCCTCCTCGCTATCTCTCCATGGGCAGCAGCAGCGACAACACATCCCAGGCTGGGAAGAACAGCCAGAGCTTCTCGAGTGATTATGTCTGCAATTTTCCAGTGTACTCCCCAAACTGGCGCCGAGAACTGAAGGAGTCAGAAGAAGGCCAATCCCCCAATTCTCGTTCATCTCCTTTTTCCACAAGTTCAAAAGCCGGTGTGAAGGAGAAGAAATACTATTTCCAAGAGGAGACCCCATCACATGCTTGGGGAGAACATGCATCCTGGCAGGGAACAAGGAGCCACAGGAAACAAAGCCTACAGAAGGGTTTCATTGATACCCATTGTCACCTGGACATACTCTATTCCAAGTTGTCTTTCAAAGGGACCTTTAGCAAGTTCAGAAAAATTTATAGCCGCTTCTTCCCTAAGCAATTTCAGGGCTGCATCTCTAATTTCTGTGATCCTCGTACACTAAAGGATGGTCTATGGGAGGAGCTGTTGCAACAGGATCTGATTTGGGGGGCCTTTGGCTGCCACCCCCATTTTGCACGTTACTACAATGAGAGTCAAGAAAGAAATGTTTTGGAAGCCTTACGTCACCCCAAGGCTGTAGCATATGGAGAAATTGGCTTGGATTACTCCTCTAAGTGCACCACACCTATCCCACAGCAGCACAAGATATTTGAGAGACAGCTGCAGCTGGCCGTGTCTCTAAAGAAGCCCGTGGTGATCCACTGCCGAGAAGCTGACAAAGAGCTGCTGGGCATCCTGAAAAAATATGTGCCCCCTGATTACAAGATCCATAGGCATTGCTTCAGTGGCAATTACTCAGTCATCGAACCCCTTCTGGACTACTTCCCCAACATGTTTGTGGGCTTCACAGCACTCCTGACTTACTCTTCTGCCTGGGAAGTCCAGGATGCTCTGAAAAAGATCCCACTGGAGAGAATCGTCGTGGAAACCGATTCTCCCTACTTCCTCCCTCGTGGAGTTTCCAAAAGCCTTTGCCAGTTTTCCCACCCAGGCATGGCCCTGTATACGGTTCGAGAGATGGCCAGAATCAAAGATGAGCCGCTTTACAAGATCTTGGCCGCCTTACAAGCGAACACCAATCGCCTCTACAACATTTAAGCAGAGAGGGCACCGTCAGGAGTCTTCCAGAAAAGGGAGACCAGCAGCCTGACAACATAAACTTCGTTTGAAGCCTGCCTGTGTCCCAGGTAAAGGATGTGTTCAGCACGCCCATTGGAACAGAAAAAAACCAGGACAGGATGTTCTCCTCAAAACCTCTTCATAAGACTTCTGCTTCTGGCTGGTAGGGTGGGGTGCAGTGGGATGGGAGGAAGACTAAGGGGAACTGCTGTTGATGTTATGAGGGGTTTCCTTCCACCCAGTTGTGCCAGAGTAAAGAAGGAAGAGTTCTGCAGCCTGTGTTTTTGAGCAGTTGGTGACTAAAGTCACCCTCCTACTTGCCTTTAAAAAAAAAAAGCAAGGAATGCTGAATGTTAAAAGTGAGCTAGGTGATTTGTTCCGTTTGTTCCCAAAATGTATTTGTTATTATAGGAATTCTAGAATCCATATGGGTTGTTGTTAAATTCGTAAATGTAGTAA